>NC_140441.1:46459820-46614820 GCF_963576455.1 Neolamprologus multifasciatus
TCTCTCTCTCTGAGCGAGTCTCTCTCTCTCTCTGAGCGAGTCTCTCTCTCTGAGCGAGTCTCTCTCTCTCTCTCTCTGAGCGAGTCTCTCTCTCTCTCTCTTTATGAGTGAGTCTCTCTCTCTCTCTCTATGAGTGAGTCTCTCTCTCTCTCTCTCTCTATGAGTGAGTCTCTCTCTCTCTCTCTCTCTATGAGTGAGTCAGTCTCTCTCTCTCTCTCTCTATGAGTGAGTCTCTCTCTCTCTCTCTCCCTATGAGTGAGTCTCTCTCTCTCTCTCTCTCTCTCTCTCTCTCTCTGAGTGAGTGTCTCTCTCTCTCTCTCTCTCTCTCTCTCTCTCTCTCTCCGAGTGAGTGTCTCTCTCTCTCTCTCTCTCTCTCTCCGAGTGAGTCTCTCTCTCTCTCTCTCTCTCTCTCTCTCTCTCTCTCTCTCTCTCTCTCTCTCTCCGAGTGAGTCTCTCTCTCTCTCTCTCTCTCTCCCTCTCTCTCTCTCCGAGTGAGTCTCTCTCTCTCTCTCTCTCTCTCTCTCTCTCCGAGTGAGTCTCTCTCTCTCTCTCTCTCTCTCTCCCTCTCTCTCTCTCCGAGTGAGTCTCTCTCTCTCTCTCTCTCTCTCTCTCTCTGAGTGAGTCTCTCTCTCTCTCTCTCTCTCCGAGTGAGTCTCTCTCTCTCTCTCTCTCTCTCTCTCTCTCTCTCTCTCCGAGTGAGTCTCTCTCTCTCTCTCTCTCTCTCTCTCTCTCTCTCTGAGTGAGTCTCTCTCTCTCTCTGAGTGAGTCTCTCTCTCTCTCTCTCCGAGTGAGTCTCTCTCTCTCTCTCTCCGAGTGAGTCTCTCTCTCTCTCTCTCCGAGTGAGTCTCTCTCTCTCTCTCTCCGAGTGAGTCTCTCTCTCTCTCTCTCTCTCCGAGTGAGTCTCTCTCTCTCCGAGTGAGTCTCTCTCTCTCCGAGTGAGTCTCTCTCTCTCTCTCTCTCTCCGAGTGAGTCTCTCTCTCTCTCTCTCCGAGTGAGTCTCTCTCTCTCTCTCTCTCTCTCTCTCTCTCTCTCTCTCTCTGAGTGAGTCTCTCTCTCTCTCTCTCTCTGAGTGAGTCTCTCTCTCTCTCTCTCTCCGAGTGAGTCTCTCTCTCTCTCTCTCTCCGAGTGAGTCTCTCTCTCTCTCTCTCCGAGTGAGTCTCTCTCTCTCTCTCTCTGAGTGAGTCTCTCTCTCTCTCTGAGTGAGTCTCTCTCTCTGAGTGAGTGTGTGTGTCTCTCTCTCTCTCTCTCTCCGAGTGAGTCTCTCTCTCTCTCTCTCTCTCTCTCCGAGTGAGTCTCTCTCTCTCTCTCTCTCTCTCTCCGAGTGAGTCTCTCTCTCTCTCTCTCTCTCCGAGTGAGTGAGTCTCTCTCTCTCTCTCTCTCCGAGTGAGTCTCTCTCTCTCTCTCTCTCTCCGAGTGAGTCTCTCTCTCTCCGAGTGAGTCTCTCTCTCTCTCTCTCTCTCCGAGTGAGTCTCTCTCTCTCTCTCTCCGAGTGAGTCTCTCTCTCTCTCTCTCTCTCCGAGTGAGTCTCTCTCTCTCTCTCTCTCTCTCTCTCTCTCTCTCTCTCTCTCTCTCCGAGTGAGTCTCTCTCTCTCTCTCTCTCTCTCTCTCTCTCTCTCTCTCTCCGAGTGAGTCTCTCTCTCTCTCTCTCTCTCTCTGAGTGAGTGAGTCTCTCTCTCTCTCTCTCTCTCCCCGAGTGAGTGAGTCTCTCTCTCTCTCTCCGAGTGAGTGAGTCTCTCTCTCTCTCTCCGAGTGAGTGAGTCTCTCTCTCTCTCTCCGAGTGAGTGAGTCTCTCTCTCTCTCTGAGTGAGTCTCTCTCTCTGAGTGAGTGTGTGTGTCTCTCTCTCTCTCTCTCTCCGAGTGAGTCTCTCTCTCTCTCTCTCTCTCTCTCCGAGTGAGTCTCTCTCTCTCTCTCTCTCTCTCCGAGTGAGTCTCTCTCTCTCTCTCTCTCCGAGTGAGTGAGTCTCTCTCTCTCTCTCTCTCCGAGTGAGTGAGTCTCTCTCTCTCTCTCTCTCCGAGTGAGTGAGTCTCTCTCTCTCTCTCTCTCCGAGTGAGTGAGTCTCTCTCTCTCTCTCTCTCTCTCTCTCTCTCTCTCTCCGAGTGAGTGAGTCTCTCTCTCTCTCTCTCTCTCTCCGAGTGAGTGAGTCTCTCTCTCTCTCTCCGAGTGAGTGAGTCTCTCTCTCTCTCTCTCTCTCCGAGTGAGTCTCTCTCTCTCTCTCTCTCTCCGAGTGAGTCTCTCTCTCTCTCTCTCTCTCTCTCCGAGTGAGTGAGTCTCTCTCTCTCTCTCTCTCTCTCTCTCTGAGTGAGTCTCTCTCTCTCTCTCTCTGAGTGAGTGTGTGTCTCTCTCTCTCTCTCTCTGAGTGTCTCTCTCTCTCTGAGTGAGTCTCTCTCTCTCTCTCTCTGAGTGAGTCTCTCTCTCTCTCTCTCTCTGACTGAGTGTCTCTCTCTCTCTGAGTGGTTTTCTGTTTTTGAGTCTGAGTTTTTCACTCTACTCTCAGTGTAATAGTTTTTCCACACACGGTTGTTGTTTGTTTGTTTGTTTGTTTGTTGCCGGCTGCTTTGGCTCTGTGCCTGTTGAGGGGCTGCAGAGGCTGACACGCTGTCATGGCGACTGAGCCGTTCGCTGTAGCAGAGGTGGTGGGTTATGACAGCCTGAAATCTGCCTCTCATATGTTGTGCTTGTTCTTTCTTCATAAGGTAACTAAAGTTGATGATTTGGTGGAGGGAGGTGTCATTTTCACCCCCGTTCTCCTGTCGGTTAGCCCTGTTAAAGAGGTTACCATCTCAAATGCACCTCCTTCTATTAAAAATAAACTTTAGTCGAGGAGCTGTCACGGTATGGCCAGTTTGGCCCATAAAGAGGGTCTCTGTGCAAGTCTGTGCTGCTTGCTGTGGCAGGTTTTTATGATCCTCAAAGACACCGCCGGTTAGCTAATGAGCACAGATCTTCTGTGGATGTGGGCTTCTTCACATGCTTCTGCCTGTAATCCCAGACACACTTGATGATGCTGACATCAGGGGCCAACACCTCAGTAGGGCTGCTCGATCATGGCAAAAATGATAATCACGATTATTTTCACTGAAATTGAGATCTCGATTATTTGACGATATTTATTTAACATGTATTAAATAATGACTTTAAAGATTGTCAAAAAATATATAAAATAGTGCAAATACTGATAACAGTGCAAATGTTCGCAATATAAAAAGTAAATGAAAAATATAAACATCTATGTTTAGTGAACTTTGCAGTGTTGCTCTGTGGTGCAGCTACGACACTGTAACAAAGTTTACACACTGTGTCTACTTGATCCACGTCTGACTCTGAACCCATAATGTTTCCACACCACTGAAGTTTTTTTTTACTTCTTTTCAACCAACAGCATCACTCTCCTCTCCAAATAACTTCTGCTTAGCTTTCCGAGCTTCCCTCGGCTCCTCTTAATCAGCGGTCCCCAACCCCCGGGCCTCGGACCGGTATCGGTCCGTGAGTCGTTTGGTACCGGGCCGCGAGAGTTGAGGCTCAGGTGTGAAATGTATAGTTTTCAGGGTTTTTATCGGTTTTCAGCGTTATTTTGTTATCGTTTTTATCGTTTACTCGGTTTTCCTGGGTCTTTTCACGTGTGTTATGAATAAATCTTCTTTTTTTCGGTACCGGTACTAGTTTTATTTTGTTGTATTTATCCGCGACACCTTAAAGGCCGGTCCATGAAAATATTGTCGGGCATAAACCGGTCCGTGGCGCAAAAAAGGTTGGAGACCGCTGCTCTTAATTGTTGTGACACGTGTTCGAAATGCAGAGAGGTGAGCAGAGTGAAGCTGACCCCCCCACCCACTTGAAACGTAAAGGCAAATAGGCGGAGCGGTTAGTGCTACGTTTGTGCAGATTTGTGCAGGTGAAATGAGCGTTTGTGCTGCTACAGTTTCCGAGATATTAAACATTATTTTATAGGTCATTCAAAGGTCACCATCCCCACAGACTGCTCCAAAACAAACCAAAATGGTCTACTTCTTTAGTGCTACGTTTGTGCTGATTTGTGCAGGTGAAATTAGCGTTTGTGCTGCTATGATGGCAGTATGCTGTGGAAGCAGGACTTGGCCTACCTGAGTCTACCTGCCTCAGGCCACTCTCCAGTCCATCTCTGTGTCCATCAGAATTCAAAACAGAAGACAGCACCACAGGAAATGAGCTCTGTGCAGGGACACTCACAGCTACAACATTGGAGATATCGTGTGGATTGATACTGACCTTGCAAACCAAACAGAATTTCCCTCCAACCTGGTTCTCCAAGGAAAGTCGTTCACTTTGAGGGCATTAATTGCTTTCCATGGAAAGATGACCACTGACGGTTTGGGGCATTACACTGCATACTGCAGGAGAGCTCCATGTGTGTGGGAGTGCTATGATGACCTGGGAAATGGAGTGACAGGAGCATCTGAAAAGAAAAAAATACAACCCTGTGCTGTGTTATACACAGTATAATGAGTGCTGCCTGCATTTTTCTGTTTTATTTGGTTCATTACAGTTACATGTGTTCAATATGGCTACTGTGTGTTATCAGTAAGTTCAGTTTTGCACATAAAGTTAAAGTTTTAAATCTTTTAACACTCTTTTCTTTGTCAGTCTGATGCATATTTGCTTTTACACACCCAGTCACCTTCACCCGTAGCCTTGAAAGTAACCGTTCCATTTTTCTATCAATAATTTTTCTGTATTTGTTTTGTGTTGACCTGGTGGCTTAAGTCAGGGGTCAGCATCCTTTTCAGTTCAAAGGGCCCCTTTTTCCCCTGCTGCTACAAAACTGTACAAAACTGTCTAGAGCCTAAAAAAAGAAAGAGCCGATAAATATCTAGAAAATGACTTGTTGTATCGTGTAAGCTATGGAAATGTAAATAAAAATGTTTATTTTTAGATTTGATAAGAAAATGAATCATCAAAGCTTTATAACGGAAAAACGTATTTGTTAAAATGAAGCCAGCTACGTGAGTCTTTTCCATAATAATTGAAAATTAGGAAAGATGGGCAACCAACTTGAAAATTACAGTAAACAGATTTGAAGCTAAGAAACATTAAATCACTTTTAAAAGCCTCGTGCATTCTGTGAATAGTCAATGCAGATATTTCATAAAAGAAACAAACAGAACCCTTTCTTGTTGTCTTTATAATAAAAAAATTACTTACTTGGTCTTATAAGAGCCACAGTGGAGCGGCCGGAGAGCCACATGTGGCTTTAGAGCCGCAGGTTGAAGATCCCTCGCCTCGGTGCTGTGGAATATTCAGTTTTCTACACGTAGGTAACAACCATTTTTTCTGAGACAGCTACATTAATAATAATGAACATATATAATTCAAAACAACAAAAAAAAGAGGCCAACTGGGTATGTAAAAAATATAATAATTTAGGTATACGTGAATCACTTCACATGAAACTCAGTTTCGCCACAGAAAAACTTTAGCCTACCTTGTGTACGTTTCTGCACTGGTAACAAAAGAAATATCGACCTTTCCGCTGAATAAATTGTGTTACTAAAGTGTAAACTAATAAAAGTTAATATGCAGCAAGTCTAGAAAAAGTGGACAGTCTTCTATGAAAGAAAAGAAGTAGACCATTTTGGTTTGTTTTGGAGCAGTGTGTGGGGATGGTGACCTTTGAATGACCTATAAAATAAAGTTTAATATCTCAAAAACTGTAGCAGCACAAACATTCATTTTACCTGCACAAATCTGCACAAACGTAGCACTAACCGCTCCGCCTATTTGCCTTTACGTTTCAAGTGGCTGGGGGTCAGCTTCACTCTGCTAGAGAGGTGCGCTCGATTTGCCACACGGAGCAGCGCGAGAGTAAAGCACGAGGGAGGGGCTAATAATCGGCTCAGTCATTTTTAATGATCGTTGAAAGCCCAGATCGTAATCGTGATTAAAATTCGATTAATTGAGCAGCTCTACACCTCAGTACTTCTTGTTCTTTACGCTGAACTTTGGCTGTTTGGCGTCCTGCTGCAGAATTCCTTGTTCTTGCACCAAGAGAAATTCCTTGTTTATGTACAAACTTAGTAACAACGTGATTGTGTTTTCCTAAATGCACTGATGCATTCCTCTCTCTCACCTGCCCTGCAGTTCTGCCTCAGGACCTCGACCTGGCGGATGCTCTGGATTTTGAAGACAAACCACGTAAGCACAGTGAAACACCACTCAGCTGTTTCTGGTTTAAAACTCTCACCATAACCTAACGAGGTGCACGTTTGACACAAGTCCGGGCGACCAGCTGTTCTTCTGTGTGTGGGCGTTTCCCTCGTCCATCATGGCCCCAGTTTAAAGGCATCAGTGGATGCAAGACCTGAACCAACAGCTACTGTGATGGAGAAACTGAGCACACAAGGATACAGAGTCCATCACACAACATAATAAAAGCACATTTCCATTTCTGGTTATTGTATGAACTTAGCTTAGTTAGTTTCATTGGAATGAAATGTGCTGTATTTGTCATAAGATTTGTGTCAAACCTGCAGTTTGTTTTTTTAGTTATATAGATGCAAATTAGAGGCTTCCTCTCAGTCTTAGTGATATTACTGTATATATGATCCACAAGCATAAAGTAAGATATGTGTGCAACCTTTAAGAGCTCCAATCCAAACACAAACCGATGCCAACACACCTGAAGGGGAATCTGAATAAAAACAGATCATGTGATCCCAAGAGAAAAGTAAAAGTCAAATGTAATGGTGGCATTTTTACACACAGGAAGTTTTCTGAAAGAGGAAATGATACGACCTGTGACGCTGAACTTTAAACTTGTGCATATGGTCCCATCCACCTACAGCCTAGTAACCTGGACTGGCTCCATACTGGGCAGAGTCTGTGTCAGTCCTGTACTGCTGGATGAAATCCAGCTTCAGACTATTTCAGCTCCGTCACTTAGAGATGTTTACGTTTTTCACAAATGAAAACTGTAAGATTTTACTAATTTGTTCGTGATTTGAAACACGCAGCCAGTCAGACTGGTATCTATTGTGACTGTGATTATCTGCTATCATCTCATGAGTGATGGCAGTAAACATATTGACCATTATATGTTATTCTGACTTGTATAGCAGTGACACCAGCACCTACAAAAAAGCAAGCAGCACCATCAGGAGGAGCAGGCGGAGGTGAGAACTTTACACAGAGTCATTTTAGGTCTGAATAAATGTGGGACAAGAAAATCTGTGCGCTACAACAAATCTGATTGTAACTCTGTTGTTGTTTTTTTCTCTTCAGACTTTAATCTGGAGGATATCTTTAACGATGTCACCACCACCACCACCAAAGCCCCACCCAAGGTTTTCCCCAGGGTCCCTGCAGCCACCAAGGCCCCAGCGAAGCCCAAACCCAAACCCAAGCCAGGTGAAAGAAAGCAGCCCAACTCCCCTCCTGAGGCCTGTGGGTTAGCTGCAGAGCGAACGGGCTTTGTTACCTGAAATCTCAAGAGTTCAACTTTTACATCTCTGAATAAATCGGTGAACAGCAGCCACGCCCACTTCTGATTAATCCGAGCTTTTAAACCGTTCGGCACGTCGAGGTTTTGGTGTAGAGAAAACATGAGAATTTTCTCACGCTCAAATATTGACTTATTTTGAATTTGCAACACATATTAGGAGGTAAAAGAAGAATATTTTTATCTAGATTGTCTCGGCACACGTATCCAGCAGCTGAGGCTGTTACTTCTTTGAAAACATCCTAGACTGACCATGAAACCTGGTTTCCTTAGTTAGGAGCGCCTGGTGGAGTCTGTACTGACTGTCAGCTTCCTCTTGGTAGTAGCTGGTTGTAACATGCAGACTGATATTTTTTACTGCAGTTAGTGTGTTCATTTAGTTTTTAGTTTCTATTAGTTCATTGCTGCTGTAGGCATTATAATGGGGAGGGTGCCAGGAGCAGCATTTAGGAAATAAAAGTATTAATTCTAGAAAACATAACAGTGTCTGATGGCAGAGTGAAGAGCTCAATGCAGCTCTGAGGCTCCCCTCACTGCGCTTTACATTTGTTAGGTAATAAATATATAATCTTAAATGCTTATATGCTGATTATTATTGGTTTATATAAGAGAAGCCCAGACTTCAGTGTAAAACTAGGTTACAGGCTGACCAGAAACTGCATGTTTTTTGTAGAATATGAGGAACCGACGGAGTGAGACTAAGTTTAGACAGGTTGCCCTGGCAACAGACCTTAGAAAGGGGAAGTTATTGCAAGCTGCACAGGAAGTTTTAGTGCACAGGCATATTAATAAATCAGACACAGAAAAGAGGAACTGAATAGAAGAAGTTTTATGTGTAATGAAACTGTGTGACGTAGAGAGGTACATAAATAACCTGGCTTCCTGTTTTCTGCTTGAGACTGGCTGATGTGAGCAGGCGTTTCTGCGTGTGCTCAGTCTCCATATCCCGGGATATGTAAATAAAGATCATTTTTCAAAGTAAAAGACCACTTTTGAGCCGTGTCTTTTTGGCCCTAAGAATACTAAAGAACTGGAATTAACACTTGATGCCGTGAAACGGATTCTTGTGCGGCTGATTGGACTAATTTGGACCTTAAGGTACGATCTGATATGAGGTGGACAACAGACTGGTCTAAAAGAGTATAGGTAAGCACAAGCCTGTTGAAAATTGTGCAGATTGGATGAATTCTAAATTAGTTGTCCACTGAATTGATGATTGTTACCGTTAAAGTGGCTCAGTAGTGGAAATTAAACTACATTTTAAAATCTGTTAAGTAGATTTCAGGTGACGTGTCCATGATAATTTTGGGTAATTTGGGATAAATAAAAGTAAAGTTTGGGGATATTTGATGAAAGCTCATTGTTGTTAATACTGGGGTGGATTTTTAATTGTTGTGACGTATGTTTGAAGTTGGTGTGTTATGTGTGTGTTACGTCAGCCAAAGAGATATGAGGTTAGGATATTTGGTTAAGGGATATATTCCTGTATTGATTAGCAGAGTTGGACTCGGGCACCAGATAATTCAGCCGTGGAATCCCCACAGTGGTGCTTTTAAACGTATTTAAATAAATTTTAGGACGGAAGTTGGACTTCTAGGGGTGCAAAATGTTCTGAGTGTGATGGCTCCATCTTGTGGCGGACACGCTGCAGTTTCCTGCGACGACAGGCTCATCCGGATGATACCTGCGACAGATAGGGACAGTCGTTAATAATCAGTGGTTAACCTCTTTTCTTGCACCGTTTGACCGACAGGGTTGGACCCGGGTGGTCCCGTTTGAACGTGATTGACAGGTAAAGCTTAAGTAAAGCTTAGTGGCGCAGACGGGATTCGAAAGCGCCCACGAGTGGGGTTTCCAGTCAACTCACGGGACCACTTTTAAATTAACATAGGGCCTAGAAATTTGACCGCTATCGGTGAAGGCGTTCCCGAAGCGGGTTGATTGACCAGCAAGGTTGGACCTGGGCTTAGAGGCTTTTAAATTAATCAAGGGAAAAGTTAGGTGTTTGGAAACTGTGATATGGTGAATAATATTGGTTTTGAAGAGGTGATATGGTAATGGGAATAATTTATCTTGGCAGTCAGTATCTTTTGAATCATCAGAGCCTTTTTAAACCGGCTGTCTCCACCAGATTCACAAAAATGACTCGTGTTTCTCTGCGACACTGGTGACCTGTCCGGGGTTACAACAGCTCCCCCCGAAGCAGCGGGCAAAGAATCCAGGCTGCCTGTCTAAGAGAAGCTCTCAGTTTAATGCTGAATATTTCACTTATTATTTGTTTTATTTAACCATTAAAAACCTCTTTTTCAAAGGAGACCTGACCAAGAAGCAGAAAGTGTCTCACAGTTAAAGAAATTCCTCAAACACAGGCAGCAACAACACACATGCAAAAATAAAATAAAGATAAAATAAAGATAAAATTCAATAAAATGCAAATAGAAATTTCAAAGTTCAGTTAAAATGACAATCACTGAATTGACACAGTTGCATGTTATGGACTTGGCCTCAAGGATTCGTAGTTTAGATTTCAAAGCACTTAATGAACTGAAGTCGTTCTGCAGCTCGTTCCAAGCCGACGGGGCTAAATGGACCAAAGCTCTTTTGGGAAGGTTAATTTTGGGCAAATGGAACAGAAAGCAACAAGTAACCTTGCAGACGAAGAGAATAATGACCAGCATGTTTCACTACAACCAGACAACAGATGCAGGAATCCAACTATTGCCTTAAAACTGTATAAATGAGAGTTCCTGCGACTGGCCAAAGCAGCCCATCCTACCTCGGACTATAACTCACAGTGGTGAGTGTGAGGTTTGCAGTGATTGATGAACCTCAGAGAAGCACGATACACAGCATGAAGCATTCACATATAGAATATCTCCATAATTGCCTTTTACCTGCTGCAACAGGTAAAAATGTTGCAGCACTTTCCCGTTCAGCATCGTACTCGTGCTCAGCTGTTGATGCACCGTGATGGTGAATGGGCTGGCTCTTATACTGCTCTACTTGAGCATTCAGATCGCTTTGTGCAGTGCAGTAAACAGGCCAACGACACACAGTAACCAAAGCATAAGGGAAATGTAGTCACTTGGTTTAATTAGAGTGTAATTAGTTGTTTTTTCTTTCTTTTAACAGTATTGTTTATTTGATCCCTGCTTCCTTTTTTTGCTCTAACACAGACATTTCATCTTTTTACCCCTGCAGCCAGTGATGACTTTAACCTGGCTGATGCCTTAGACCCCAGCAATGACATTAATGGCAAGGATAAGAACGTGGGGAAGGGAGGTGGGTGATGGTGTCCTGCATAAGATCAACATGACTCTTAAATCATCTGCCATCTCACTTCTCTTTTTCTTTCTGCCATCTCATTTCTTAATCTTTACTGCTTAGCTGTGTCTCCATTGCATCGGTTCCAAACGTAGACAAAGAGGGGCAACTTTGAATTTATTGCATGTAATGATTTAATGCTAATCAGCCTCTTGTTTGGTGTTTTTGTCACCGGATTGAAAACTCTTACAAGCTGCAGGATTTAGTTACACCCTGCCTAATGTCCCAGCTGCATAATGACACTGGATCATTGGTCAAATGAAATGATTTTGTTTTTGAATGAGAGAACAGAGGAAACGGGTCGAAAGTGCATTTCAAGAATTTGTTAGTGTCTGTAAAGTTTCTATAGAAACTTTCAAAGCCATCATTAAAACCCGACGATCTCATCACTCTGTTTGTGATTCATTCAGTTCTTATGTGTTTGAACTGAATTAATGGACTCCTCCAAGCCACTGACAGCCACTCTCTGACACAGAGCGCTCGTTGTTGTCCTCCCCTGCTCCCACGTCTCCTCCTCCCACTGACACACTGCTCTCTGCTTCAGTGTTTAAATGCTGAACACCAAAATAGTTTGACAGATCAAATGCACTCGTGTTTCATGCTTCAGTTCACATCCAGCTGCGTCTTCACTGTGTTTCCTTCCAGGTTCGTTCTCCGACGACGATTTGTTCAATTTGAGCACAGATAACACCTACAAGCCTGACAACAGCAACGGCAAAAGCCAAGGTTAGACTGCATGGTACATATTTAACATTTCATTACACCAAAGATGTGAACACTCTTTCCACACGAAGGAATGTGGTGGCAGGTTTCTGCTGTGCTCCTATAACTGAGCTGTGTGTGTGTGTGTGTGTGTGTGTGTGTGTGTTTCCAGAGAACACAGCAGAAGTGGGCACCATCGCAGGGTTAGCAAGTGTAGTTGCCATGGCGCTGGTGGGTGCAGTCAGCAGCTACATTTCCTACCAGAAGAAGAAGCTGTGCTTCAGTATTCAGCGTAAGCTACACTGCACAGGTGGTTCAGAGGGGGCGGGCCCTCACTGCTATAAAATGAAAAGCGAGCTGCTGTTAGCTTCAAGTATTTGATCCTTGTTGAATTTGTGGGTTTGCTAACTTATACAGAATTAAACAGTTTGTAATTCTTATGGTAGATTTATTTAAATGTGCTTTTTCTGGATTATTGCAGGACTTAAGAGATACAAGCAGCCACTCCTTGTGTCTCTAACTATGAATATATTTTATTATCATTACATCTGGATTAATATACTCACTATTTTTAATTCACTGATGACTTGGTTGGAAATGTTAAAAATTCCCATTTAAACTTCATAGAGCTGTTGTTACTTTTACAATATTTCAAGAGTTTTCAGCAAAAACAGGACATACGATGGAGTCATCATTTCCATTTCCTTTGAAAAATTAATAATTGATCATCAAAACAGTCACTGTTCATTTATTTATTTTTCTTGATAGAATAATCGATTATTCAGCTCCATCACACCAAGTATGAAATGCAAATGCTAATGTTGAAGCTCCACTGATGATGCTTTTCTACCACATGTTGTGAACGCACTCAGAGTTGACTGAATTAACTCCAGGAGATAACACATCATCTCTAACAGATCACCTCTAACAGATCACCTCTAACAGATCAACTCTAACAGATCCCCTCTAACAGATCAACTCTAACAGATCAACTCTAACAGATCAACTCTAACAGATCCCCTTTAACAGATCAACTCTAACAGATCAACTCTAACAGATCAACTCTAACAGATCAACTCTAACAGATCCCCTCTAACAGATCAACTCTAACAGATCAACTCTAACAGATCAACTCTAACAGATCAACTCTAACAGATCCCCTCTAACAGATCAACTCTAACAGGTCACCTCTAACAGATCAACTCTAACAGATCAACTCTAACAGATCCCCTCTAACAGATCATCTCTAACAGATCAACTCTAACAGATCCCCTCTAACAGATCATCTCTAACAGATCACCTCTAACAGATCACCTCTAACAGATCATCTCTAACAGATCAACTCTAACAGATCATCTCTAACAGATCCCCTCTAACAGATCATCTCTAACAGATCATCTTTAACAGATCAACTCTAACAGATCACCTCTAACAGATCATCTCTAACAGATCAACTCTAACAGATCAACTCTAACAGATCCCCTCTAACAGATCATCTCTAACAGATCAACTCTAACAGATCACCTCTAACAGATCATCTCTAACAGATCACCTCTAACAGATCCCCTCTAACAGATCAACTCTAACAGATCAACTCTAACAGATCATCTCTAACAGATCCCCTCTAACAGATCCCCTCTAACAGATCCCCTCTAACAGATCATCTCTAACAGATCATCTTTAACAGATCAACTCTAACAGATCACCTCTAACAGATCCCCTCTAACAGATCATCTCTAACAGATCATCTTTAACAGATCACCTCTAACAGATCATCTCTAACAGATCACCTCTAACAGATCACCTCTAACAGATCACCTCTATCACATCACCTCTAACAGATCCCCTCTAACAGATCAACTCTAACAGATCATCTCTAACAGATCCCCTCTAACAGATCATCTTTAACAGATCACCTCTAACAGATCATCTCTAACAGATCAACTCTAACAGATCAACTCTAACAGATCCCCTCTAACAGATAATCTCTAACAGATCCCCTCTAACAGATCACCTCTAACAGATCATCTCTAACAGATCCCCTCTAACAGATCCCCTCTAACAGATCAACTCTAACAGATCAACTCTAACAGATCACCTCTAACAGATCATCTCTAACAGATCCCCTCTAACAGATCCCCTCTAACAGATCATCTCTAACAGATCACCTCTAACAGATCACCTCTAACAGATCCCCTCTAACAGATCATCTCTAACAGATCACCTCTAACAGATCACCTCTAACAGATCAACTCTAACAGATCAACTCTAACAGATCATCCTCCTTGTAGTTACATTTCTAGTCTAATTGGCTGGTCATGAATAGAGGTGGCATCAGTACAGACTTTCTGTACTTAAGTAAAAGTACAAATACTGGTGTTAAAAAATACTATTTCTTTAGCTCTGTGTCATCTCTTCCTGTGAAATCCAGCAACACACTGTGTGACAAACAGTTTGTGTGTTTGCTGATGTTTGTTGAGCTGATCGAAACCTTGTAGAAACATTTTTCCCTTAATGCTCGTTGCGCTGGCTACATGCTGACTAAACAGACGGACACTTCAGCCCCCGAGTATAAACGCTGTAGATGATACAGCTGATGCTTTGATAACAAGCCTGTTTAGAAACTGTAAAGATTAGAAAGGACAGATATTTGTTTAAAAATGTAGGAAGTAAAAATCAAAAAGTGGTCAGAAAGATACAAATACCTGAAAATTGTACTGAAGTACAGTAATGAAGTATTTATAGTGAACTGTTTGTTATGTGTTGGCAGAGAGCCTGAACACTGACATGCTTAAAGCCGAGAACCCTGAAGCGGTGGTGGCCACAGAACCACAAGGTACCCCCCCCCCCCCCCCCCCCCCCCCCCCCCCCCCCCGTCTTTTATATAAATGCATATAAATGTACAGTGGTCCCTCGCTATAACGCGGTTCACCTTTCACAGCTTCACTGTTTCACTGTTTTGTTTTGTTCTTTGTGGCAATTTTGTCAATCAATTGTTAATCAATCTCGTGCCGCGTCACCTGTCCAATACAGAACTTTGAGCCTGTATGAAAATTCAATTCAATTCAATTCAATTTTATCTATACAGCGCCAAATCACAACAAAAGTCGCCTCAAGGCGCTTCATAGATACAGAGAAAAACCCAACAATCATATGACCCCCTATGAGCAAGCACTTTGGCGACAGTGGGAAGGAAAAACTCCCTTTTAACAGGAAGAAACCTCCGGCAGAACCAGGCTCAGGGAGGGGCGGGGCCATCTGCTGTAATTGGTTGGGGTGAGAGAAGGAAGACAGGATAAAGACATGCTGTGGAAGAGAGACAGAGGTTAATAACAGATATGATTCAATACAGAGAGGTCTGTTAACACATAGTGAGTGAGAAAGGTGACTGGAAAGGAAAAACTCAATGCATCATGGGAATCCCCCGGCAGTCTATGTCTATTGCAGCATAACTAAGGGAGGATTCAGGGTCACCTGGTTAGATTTCACCTATCGTGGGTTATTTTTCGAACGTAACTCCGGCGATAAACGAGGGACCACTGAAGTTGTTTGTTTTCAGAACAAGTTGTCACAGATCTGTTAGAATAATGTCTGACAGGAATGTCGTTGTATCTCTGCAGTGCAGCAGACTCTGCTGGAGCCGCCCAACGCTGAACCTCAGACTGAAGAGAACGCTGTGTAAAAAATCACCGGACTCCCCAACAAACCCTTTACTTAACCCCCCCTATACACACACACACACACACACACACACACACACACACACACACACACACACACACACACACACACACACACTCTCTCTGAACAGGCAGAGGTCACAGGTTGTCTCTGTGCAGCATTATTGCTGCAGAACCTGGATCTGTAATCCTGGTTTGTCAAATCTCATGTTTTTAATTCTCTGTAACGCACGCAGCTCACACCGTGTGGGTTTCAGCCCACTAACCACTCACAATGTTTTTTACTGTTATTTATTTGCCAGCATGTACTCTGTAGTGCTCTGCTGGCACAGATTGAAGAATACCTGAAATGAGAAGCTCGCTCACAGACTCAGTCAGTATCCACTGAGCTGGTTTTGGGCACATTTGAATTTATTGATGATATTTTGGTAAACTGATGAGTCAGTAACCCGCTGCATGTTTTTAAAGCAGCCTAAAAGAGCATTTGAGGAAGCTGAACTCCAAAGTTAACCAGATTGCTGTGAAACTAAACCAGTGACTTTTATATTGTTTATATTTTGTTTTTATTCTTTTTACTGTGAGTTGTATTTAGGGATAACGGATCATGAAATTCAGTGTCCCTCATTGAAACCTAACTAATCATGTCTTGTAAATCAAAGCTATTGTTTTTGTTGATGCACAAATCTGAAATATTTATTTGGTCTCTGCTCTCCACACGCCTGTGGAGGACATTCAGCTCGTGGCGCTATTACTACTCTAACCATGTTACTATTAACACAGCTTTGGCTTTAATCTTAACCAAGTACATTAGTGAGTGACTAAGGCATCCAACACCTGTACGTATTAGCGTGTAAATGGCCTTATAGAAAAACTCATTTCTAGTTTCTTTCAACCATTAATGTAAATGATGCTGAAACATCTGAGCGGTTAATAAAACACCTTATGGTCAATGACAAGTTCAAGCCTAGAATGGGAACTCCTCAGATGGGAAACTGCGCCCACTCTGCGCCCACTCTGCGCCCACTCTGCGCCCAGTCTGCGCCCAGTCTGCCATATTGTCTTCTTTAAGGGGGAAAGGGGATTATTGATTGGAGGGTCTTTACCTCACAATATGAAGGACTGGAAGTTGTTTCCCACGTGTAAAGCTTGTGAGAGTAAGAGGACAGAGTATTGTGCCAAATATGAAAAGTCAGATGTGAGTGAGGATGATGAAGTCTGTCCCACATCAGTTTCAGCTTAAAACTGCGTCCCGTGAGCTGCTGCTTCCCTCTGAATCCTAACGGGACTTCCTTCAGTGGAAAAGGACGAAACTCCAGCATTTTGTTGCTGACTGTCACAGAAATGTTAACAAGTCTGACATGAGTAGTTAGTAATACTGGTGACTGAGTTCTTGTGTTGGGTTTGTGGAGCTCTGAGGTGACTTTAAGTTTGTGAATTTTTCTAGAAGAAACAATGTCACGTGAAAACAGGTGAATTCATTGAAAACAACTGTAAAGTAAGTAGTTATATTAGTTAAGATTGTTAACATTTGTCAAACAGTTATCCCATAACAAACATAAATATTTAAACAGGGCTGTTTAGCCATTAGCTTGGAGGCTAATCCATGTCAGGTCCAGCTTCCTTCTTGTGTCTCGTGGTGTAGCTCTCCTCTCGTACTCACAAAGATTCAGTGTAATATTTATTTGCATTTACTTCCACAGCCCAGCTGTATGCTACACGAGGGGTTTGCCTACTTTTCAGATTTTTCAGCTACAGCACGGTGGAACTTTTAGTAGACGTGTAACCTTCATTCATGGTTTCCTAATAAAACACATTAGTTTTTCTGAATTGCTAAAACACATTTCCTAAAACTGCAAAATTCTAGCTACACTCACAAAACCTTCAACCTGTCTTGCAAAACCAAACATTTGATCCAAAACTATTTTAACTTTACTCAAAATCAAGCACTACTGTCAAAAACCACTCAAAACCAGCCAATGTGCAAACACTTAACTTAGCAACAATTACACCCTACAGACAAAAATTCAAATTCTGCCTCAGCATCAAGCTTCTGTGCCACAGGACGTCATCCACATCACATGCTATGGTCTCCCTTGCAATGCAACCAGCAAAGAAACCTTTAGGATGCCAAATCAGCCCTGGCAGGATTCCAGTCCTATCTCACCACATGCTCCATTCATTGCTTGAAGTAGTTTCCTGTGTAAGGGTTTCGGTCGTAGACTTTCCATCTCCATGCTGAGAAAAACTCCTCAGTAGGATGCAAAAAGGGAGAGTATGGAGGAAGAACACATTGATAAAATGCTGCTCATTGTGAAACCAGTTGCATGTTCTTGAATCTCGGTGAAAGCTCCATTGTCCCAAATGATGCTCTGCTTACTCGCGATCTCCCTGCTCAAGCAAAGCGTCCTGTAGATCATCCAGGAATGTTGCTAGAAGTTCGTTGTTGTATGGCCCAACAGTAACATGATGGTGGAGAACCCCATAGCTGCTGATGGCAGCGCAGATAGTTACGTTTCCACCACGCTTACCAGGCAGTTCAATAATGGCACGTTGACCTATGATGCGACCTCTTCTTCTCCTTTTTGTTAGATTGAATCCAGCTTCATCCACAAAGATGCATCCATGAGGCCTGACCACTGAGTCGAGCTCAAAGATTCTCTGTACACAGTGAGAACAAATTATATTTAGATCTGTAAATGACACAGTAGGATGTCTGCATGTGCTGCATCCCAGACAACACATTATGCAGTCTAGTATTGAGTTTACTGTAAAAGTTTACTTACTTGCGCATATTGACATCGTTGCTCTTTCACTCTCTCACAGTTTCGTTCAAATGGTCCCAATAAACTTGTTTCATTCTTATCCTGTTGCGTTGCAGGACACGGTCAGTCGTTGACAGACTCACACGATTTATTCCCTCAAAAAGTGTGTCGTCTTCTATAATCTGCTGCTGTATTTCATGCAGTCGAATTGCTTTATTCTGACGGACCATATCCACAGTAAGTGTCTCCTGGCGTTGTGAGAACATGTTCTTCCACCCTCATGTGGCCGTCTTTCAATTCTAAACAAAATACCATTTGGATACACACACACTCATGTTTTCAGGTTTCACACACAGTAACATGGAGAAATTATTTTTCATTGTCTTCTTACTGAGACAGTAAACTTTTTACCGGTTTGCTTCTCTGAAGGTCCGGATTATAGTAGCCACTGAGGCCCTGCGTAGGTTTGGTTGCACACGTTGCCCTCCCTCATTGCCATGCACCAGAACATGATCTTCTTCTTGGTCTTCGTCCTTGCCCAACACCTCTGACACGGACTCCTCTTCCTCTTCTATTGTATTGCCCCACTGTTGGATCCACTCATACTGTTTAGTAATCGGGTTCACTGATTGGACACGTGTTTTCAGGTTTAAGTGGCACGGTGTAAATGATGACAACAGTGTGTTAGTTGTGTTTAACTTCTGTAGCCTGTGTGCACCACACTGCTAAATGAGTTTTGTGTTTGAGAAAGTGTTTAGAGTTTTGGTAAATGGGAGATTCAGACTTGCAAATGATGTCCTAACCAGATGAACAGTGTTTAAGATTGTGACAACTGTGAGACAGTTTAGTTTTTACTATGGGATTTAGTGTTTTAGCGATTCAGAAAAACTCTGAAACCTATTTCTCTGCAGAGTTACTGAGCAAAGATCATATCAATCTGATGGATGTGGAAATTAAATTCAGCGTCCCTCTTTGAAGAATTATCTGTTGCACATCTAAGCAACCAGTAAAACCAGTAAATGTTTACTTTATATCCGTAACAGAACTTAGACGTGAAGACAAGAAGATTGTGTATAAATAAATAACCTTCAGCATTCGAGCAGACAGAACCCCGAGGCCATAATCAGTCCAGAGGACATCGTCTCTGACAGCATCTGTCTCAGACCTGGCTGATTTGGGGTTTTACTGATATTCCAAATCTCACTGCGTCCTAAACAAACTAGTTTAGCTGTTGATCCAGGAATAACGAAGACAAACCACTAGCCGACTCCCTCATTACTCTATTTAAAAAGACATTTCAGTTTCTGCTGGACTAAAATGGGTGTGATAGGAAAATTAGGGACTGAGTGGAAGGAGCTTGGAGCTGGCACCGCTGCACAGAACCTCGGTTGAGTTGGTCTGTGTTTGAAAAGGTTTAGCCGTGTCGACGATGTTAGCAGCCGTAGTTAGTCGAAGGGTTTAGATAGTGCCCTGAGGAATGCTTTCTGAAACTGAGCAGTTCTGTTTGTACTAGTGTGGTAGCATATATTCCTGCTGCATTTAGACTTTAGACTCGTGTGTGTTTGCACTGTTAGCTTGCTTTTTTTATACTTTGTACTCGACTGGACTTTTCCTAATAACTTAACTTTTGAGGATAGTTGATGCTTCCTGGTGAGTGAAAGTTTTTCCAGCTTTCCATTGAGTCTTGGCTGTTCCAAAACAAGAAAGCTCTCATTAACGTTCCCGCGCTGTGTCTGAAACAGTTTCCTTTATTGTCTGATATATTAACCTTTTTGTAGCACAGACCTGTAATGAGGGGATCTGATTTATTCCACACACAGCATAGATCATGTTTATTCATGTGTGGAACAAAGTGTTGTAATAAGAAAGTCAATTAGTTACATTGTATATATCGTATGATTGTTTTGCTGTCTTCAGTTTGTCACTTTGTTGTTGTTGTTGTTGGGAGGTTAGAAAGTGTGAGCGAAGGATCAAGTACAGAAGATGCACAAGTAACCATACCAGACATGGACGTGCAGTAAGAACCACCACTGTGTGTCCTGTGAGCTGTAACAGAGTGACAGTACAGTCGTCCAGCTGTGCTCGCAGCCTAAAGACAGGAAGTGTCAGGATGCAGCACAGACAGCAGCCCTGGTGTTACCCCGGTAACGAGACAACACATCTATCAGCTGCTTCTCACAGCTTTACTGTGTCCGCTGCGTGTTTCACTTTGAAAACGGTTCGACTGGAATGGCAGGAAGTAAAAATGCTGCAACAGGAAGGTGGGATCAGATTAACAGGTTCATGTCTGGAAAGGGTCTTTTTTTGTATATTTGAGAGTTTCGTGATGATTTACTTCGTGTACATGTCTTTGAGGTGGTCGTTAAAGTAGGATGTATGTGTATAACCAATATTCTGTGGCTAGATAAACCTTTGTGCGTGTGTGAGAGATGAACGGTTAATGCTAAAAAGAGGAAAAATAACCCAGTTTGTGGCCACGGTAGCCATTAGCATCCTTAGCTTTGTCTTATTTTCTGATCCGAGTGATTCCTGCGCTGGGTGGTGTTTTTTTAGGCCGTGTGTTGTGTTTGCAGGTGTGGTCTCTGTGTAGTTGGCGGTGCTGTTTAAGACTCTGCATACCTGTGTGCTGTAATCCAAATGACACTTCTCTTTTAGCCTTATATCCTGCAAAGTCCCACAGGAGCGCACTGCAACATTCATGTAACACAGCACAGCTGCACCCGAGCGACGCCGCAGTCGCCCCCTGCTGGCGACAGGTGGGGGCTGTTTCATCAGGCTCGGGCTGCTGGAAGCTTCACTCAAATCAAACAAAAATAACAAACCTTTCAGTTGGCTGAATGTATTTAAATATTCATGTTTTAATGCGCAAATATTTGGTCTGTAGCAAAAATATGTATTTACCAAAGACAAAGTGCTGATTGAGCCTTTCATGGCCTCTGTGCAGAGTTACTGGATAATCTGTTATTAGAAAATAATAAACTGTTGATTATATGCTTGAATCTGAATGTAACACAGATGTCCTCGCCTAATGTGAAGCATTTGAATTAGTCTGAGTGTGTATGAGAACATGACTGTTTTATATCAATGAAAAGAAAAAGATACGTCTGATGTCTTAAAATAATGTGTGCTAACCTGTGCAATGCTTGCATTCAGCCACAGTGCATTATTATTGGCACTGTTCTGCTTTGGGCTTTAGTGTGGAATTTATGGCACGCTGCCGTTTGGATCTGGGCCCCATGTGGTGACCACCAGTACCAGTAGACCCGCTACAGCCCAGCAGCAAACAGTACAATGTTTGATTAAATGTGACTGTGTAACCAGTAAAACCAGTAGAATGTTTGTCATCGATAAGCAGAAGATGTGGCGATCAGCCCTCGTGGCCTGTTGAACATCAGGGATGTTGGTTGGTAGTAGACGAGTTTCCGCTTCGTCTTTAGGCAGCACCTGTGATGCTGTCACTCAGCCTGCCGTCTGTCCTCGCAGCTGATGATTGTGTCACGCGACGCCAACCAAAATCCTGCAGCCTTACGTTTTTATTCAGGAGAACAAGGCGAGATATCTGGTTTCTGCTACAGAAGCCAGCAAAGCTACAGCTGATCTGCTGCGTGAGGGTTTTTTACCCTGACTGCCACATACAGGACGCACTTCGTCATCTTACCACACTAACACACATACAAACTTTGATGCATGCTTTTCTCTACACACTGTTTTACTTGTGACTTTCGAGTGTTGCGCTGTCTTTTGACAGTTGAATGTTGCACACAGCTTGAAGTGTAATAGTAAACTGCTTTCTCACTTATTCTTCTGTAGCTTTCTTGCAGTTTGTTACAATTATTAACCAATAAAAGCTTTTTCAAAAGAACAAGGAAAAGACTGGACATCTGAATTGTTTCTTTATTTTTAAACGCCATGTCAGAAGTGAGTTTGACTCCTTGAGGATCTTGAGGGTTTCAGCATGAGCCGCTTTTATTACCTCCCAGCTGGACTATTATAACTCCTTATATGTTGGAGTTAGTCGGACCTGCCTCGCAAGACTGCAATTGGTCGAAAATGCTGCAGCTCGTCTTCTGACACGAACTAAAAGACGTGAACATATTTCCCCGATGCTCGCCGTTCACTTCAGAATTGATTTTAAAATACTATTGTCGACTTACATGGACACGCTCCTGGGTATTTGTCTGACCTCTTGCAGCCTTATGCGCCCTCTAGATCTCTTAGATCAAATGATTTCTTGCTTTTAGCCGCACCAGGGTCGAGGCTGGTTCACAGAGGCCATCGAGGGTTCGTAGCCCCTAAATGTACCCCTACACATCAGACGGGCTCCTACTGTCAGTCTTTTCCAATCTCATCTAAAAACACATTTGTATTCACTGGCTTTTCACACAGTACGAGCTGTTTGATACTATTTTGTATTTCTGTACAGCACTTTGGTCAGCAGTGCTGTTGTATTTAAATGTGTAAATAAGAACTATAACGATACAAAAGCACAAAATCAATCAATTACGATCACATTAACAGCTGCTGTCTGTCGTGTTTCCTTTTTATTCTTAAGCTGCTGTGTGTAATGTTTCTGCAACATCAGTTTGTCAGGAGTGTGTGAAGCTACACAGGGTGGCAGACCCACTGCACACTATTCCACATTTAAGGCCTTCATAATGACACATATTGTGTTCCATATAAGAGTAAAATATGAATAAAAAGTCTTATTTGCCAGGTTCACTGATTCTGAAGCAAACTGAGACAGAGCAGCATGAACATGCATACAGTCGTACGTGAGGGGCGTGCATTGCAAACACGTGTTGAAGGATGTGACCTGGGACGTGTTGTTTCACAGAGACGCAACAGAAACACAAAGACAAAAATAGTTTATTTAAGACAAAGAAGTTGATATGTGTAAAAAATAAAAAGGAAACAGAGCAGTCTCTGCATGCAGACCCACGTTGGTCCCTGTGTTTGTAAGCAGAGAATAGATCTGGTCCATGAACTGTGTGGTAGAGCTGGAAAATCAAACAGCTGTAGCTGTTATCTTCTTTAGAGTTTAATAATTTTACAGTTTCCGTTCGTAACTGTCTTCATTACAAATCAATAACATTACCAGCGTGTTCAGCAGTGCACGTGACTCGTCAGAGCAGCAGAGCCCTAAAACCAACAACACATCATATAAAAATCTGCACGTAGAGCCTTAAACCACAAACAAACTCTGAATAAGAATATTTTTTATTTTTCATGCTTTGCATTCACATAATTAGTTTTAAGGTTGAATTGGTGCAACATCCACAGAGTGCAACAAGAAAATGAACCCAAATCCCTTTATATTAACATGTTTCCTAACATGCTTTGGTTGAACAGTAGAAAAAATGCACGATCTTGTGAAGTGCAATAAAAATAATATAAATATAGTTAATAGGACGCTTCGGTTAGGTCTAGTTTAAAACATTTTCTAAATGCTTTTTTAATTTTACAAATATCTCGACGAGTTATTTTATTTTTCTCAAATGGAAATGTCGATAAAAATATCAGTCAATTAGTATTTTGGTGTAACTTTGTTAAAACACATAAAAGCAGTCGTGTGTGGCCGTCCGAGTCACACAGCCGTGTGCAGCGGGGTTCCTGCGGTGTGTGTCGGGGAGTGGTCCGAGGAGGACGACAGGGAGTGGGATGAAGCCTCTCTTTGCAGCTCCTCCACCCTCCTCTGGAGCTCTGCTCTCAGGATCAGCAGATCCTTCAGAGTCTGGTGCACTGGTACCTGAAACACAATCACAGCGTGAGGAGCTTCAGTCTTTCTCCAGCAGTCCTCGTAGACTCAGCTCGGCACAGCTGAGACTCTTACTGTGAGTAAGTGTCTGCTGTTTGTGAGCGAACTCCTACACCACAGGTGTCGAACTCCAGGCCTCGAGGGCCGGTGTCCTGCAGGTTTTAGATGTGTCCTTGATCCAACACAGCTGATTCAAATGGCTAAATGACCTCCTCAACATGTCTTGAAGTTCTCCAGAAGCCTGATAATGACCTAATCATTTGATTGAGGTGTGTTGACTCAGGGTGAGATCTAAAACCTGCAGGACACCGGCCCTCGAGGCCTGGAGTGCGACACCTCTGTCCTACACCATCAGGAGCTAAGCAGCCAGAACTGAATAGAAAAGAAGATGTTTTCTTCTCTGTATTATAAAAATAAGCTCCTTCATCTGGGATTATTTGATCAAATATATCAGTTTAGCAACAGATCAAAGCAGACTGTAGCATGGGCGAGTAACAGTTGTGCAAATATAGCGCTCTGACCTAGAAACTTCTAATCGTCCACACTGTGAATGTTTTACCTTCTCTTAAGGTCACTGTAGCTCAGGACACAGAGTCGTATACTAATCAGAAGGCTGCTGGTTTGATGCTGCTTCAATCTGCATGTCAAGAAACTACCCGCAAGGCTCCCTGTGATGCATCCACTGAAGTGTAAATAGATACAAATGAAAAGTGCATTGGATGGGAGTGTCTCTATCTCTAAATGTTGAAGTTAAACTGAGATCTAGCAGCAGTGTGGAGGCGCATTCATTTACAGGCTTGTTCAGGGATTCTGTTTATAATCATAAGGCTCATATCTGGTGTATGTAGAGGTCGTCCAAAAACAACGTGGGCTTTACAGATAACTGGGAAACTTTCTGGTGGAAACCTCGTCCTGTTAGGGGAGATCCGACTGGAGCAGCTCGCTTTCTACAAATCTGGGCAAATTTATCAAATCCCCCAAAACGTGAGAATCCAGAGTCTGGACCAGGAAGCCTCTCTGCAGCCTCTCTCCTGTTATCCCCCCAGAAGCCCATCCCCTTAGAGACTGCGTCAGCTCCCAGACCACCAAAAAATAAAACCAACAATCAACAAAAATGATTTAAACACAAAAAAAACACAAAGAATGAACATTATTATAATTGTGGTATGAAGGACCCAAGAGTGTTGTAGGCACGTGGATGTTTATCTTCCCTTCTCTCATCAGGTCCCGTGTCCTGTGTCCCTGCATGACCAGGTGACTGAGAGCAGCTGTGTGGCTCAGCTTCCCCTGAACCACACCCTGACACCACTGCTCCACCCCTCCCCTGCAGCTGAGCCACAAAAACAACATCCACAACTGCACCAAAGAGTAAAACAGTGAAATATAGACTATTAGACATTAGTTCTCTATCATATTCAGACTCCACTCTCCAGAGATTCTCACTCAGAGAACCAAGGTCACAATGTAACCGTACGCTCTCTGTTGCTCGGTTCCTGTTAGTACCATCCATCCATCCATTCGCTTCCACTTATCCTTTTCAGGGTCGCGGGGGGCGCTGGAGCCTATCCCAGCTGTCATAGGGCGAGAGGCGGGGTACACCCTGGACAGGTCGCCAATCTGTCGCAGGGCCAACACACAGGGACAGACAACCATTCACACTCACATTCACTCGCACATTCACACCTAATGGCAATTTGGATTTTCCAATTAACCTATCCCCACAAGCTGTTAGTACATGAATCAATAATTGATCAACCCGCGACCCTGACAAGCAGAAGCAGAAGTGGGTGGATGGATGACTAAATCCATCATGAGAGCTTTCTTGTAGATCTTGTTTTTGTTACCTGTTGTTTTTAACATTTATCTGTGGTGAACATCTCAGCCCTAACCAGACTCCTTCACCAGCTAGTGCACATGCAGCGTACCTGTGGCCTCATGCGTGGGTTCCAGCGGGCATAGTAACTGGTCCAAAGCTCCAGGTGTCTGGGCGAAACCATCGGGTAGAGAACGTGGTTCTCGTAGTCCACGTAGAAGGGGTTGGTGAAGTCCTCGGGCTGGCTGTCAGGTAACAGCATCAACCAGTTAAAACCTTTCAGTAATCTTGTCCACTCACACTTAACATAACCAGCGAGGCCATTAACGTACCTGTTGATGTACGACCAGAGAGACACAGTCTTGGCTGGAACCTCCTGCACGAAACAAAGTTAGACTTTCAGCTGAAACAGCTTCATTGACCCTGTTGCATCAGGACATGAACGTACCTGGTTGGCCCGCTCCTGTTCACTGCTGTAGAGGAATGTACCAAACAGACAGCTGTACAGATGGTCCAGCACGGTGATCAGGAAGAGCTCGTTGAACTCAAAGGCTGCTGGGAACTGCGGTCAGAACGAGAAATGATGTAAATACGTACACACAAAGACAACGAACACAATATGTGCTGTTGAAGCCGGAGTCCAGGACCGACCTGTCGAGTCATCTGCCAGACGCAGTCGATAAACTGGACGAACAGAGGCGAGCGCTCTGAGTTAGCATGGTTCTCATCACCGTGGCCCACGCGCTTTAACACAGGGGGAAAGTAGTTATAAGTATTTGTTCAGCCTGCCTGACGTCGTTTCAAATCTTCATATTTCTTACATCTGATATGTTTAATATGAAACTAGACTCCTGCATCATTTCTGAGCTTTTACACAGAAATATACAACCAAGCAAAAGTGTGGATGTTGTTCCTTTATTTTCATGAGTGTTTACACTGTAGATTCTCACTGAAGGCATCAGAACTATGAATGAACACATGTGGAATCTGTAATAACACAAAAGTGTGAAATAACTCAAAACATGTTTGATATTTCAGATTCTTCCAAACACCCTTTGCTTTGATTCCTGCTTCGCTCACTCTTGGCGTTCTCTCCATGAGCTTCATGAGGTCGTCTCCTGAAATGGTTTCCAACAGTCTTGAAGGAGTTCAGAGATGCTGAGCACTTGTTGGTCCTTTGCCTTCACTCTGAGCTCCATCTCATCCCAAACCATCTCCACTGGGTTTAGGTCAGGTGACTGTGGAGGCCAGGACCATCTGGTCAGCACTCCATCACTCTCCTTCTTGGTCAAACAGCCCTGACACAGCCTGGAGGTGTGTTTGGGGTCATTGTGCTGTTAAAAATAAATGATGGGATGCATGTGGCTGCAGGATGCTGTGGTAGCCATGATGGTTCAGTGCACCATGCTTCACAGTGGGAACCATGCATGTAGAGACCATCGTTCACCTTTTCTCCGTCACACAAAGACACGGCAGGTGGAACCAAAGATCTCAGATTTGGACCCATCAGACCAAAGCACAGATGTCCTCTGGTCTAATGTCCACTCCTTGTGTTTCTCAGCAGCTGTTTGACCATAAAGGCCTGATTCACACAGTCTCCTCTGAACATGCAGAGATGTGTCTGCTACTGGAGCTCTGTGTGGCATCTATCTGGGCTCTGATCTGAGCTGCTGTGATTTCTGAGGCTGGTGACTCGGATGAATGTATCCTCAGCAGCAGAGGGGACTCCTGCTCTTCCTTTCCTGGGGCGTCCTCATGTGAGACAGTTTCATCGTGGTCTTGATGGTTTTTGTGACAGCACTTGGGGACACATTCAAAGCACAACACACCTGATGGTCCCAACCTCATTAAGAAGGCAAGAAACTCAACAAATGAGCCCTGACAGGCACACCTGTGAGGGGAAACACGTCAGGTGACGACAGCATGAAGCTCACAGAGAAGGCCGAGGGTTTGCAGCGCTGCCAACAAAGCAAAGGCTGGAACCTAAAATATAAAACATATCAATTTTTCCTTTGCTCTGCATCTGCCGTTCAGTTTCCTGCCCTATTTTCAAATTATTAATTAGTATTATTAATTAATTTTGCAAACTATCTGACAGACTTCTAACTGTGGAGCTGGCGAGGTAAAGAATGCCTAACGTTGAGTCGTATCGTTTGCTTTCTCATATACTGCTTCCTTAACAACAAGGCATGCATATTTAATATGGTGCAGATTTTTACGACAGATCTTCTCGTAAGTATTTCTCCTCCTGGAATCTCTGCATGTGAAGCAAATGCATCACTGCACCACCAACTTGTTTACATATGCAGCGACACTGGAGCGAATACATGAAAAGCAAAGGCTCGTGAATGTACTTCATTCCAGGTAACTATGTAAATGACTGCATGTTGAGGCCAGATTATGTTGTTATGTAAAAAATAGGGATATAAAGCAAACCAACAAATATTATATGTAGCAGACTCTTACAGCAGCAAACTTGTGTCCAAAACTAATCCACTCCTTCTCCACTAAAACCTGCAAACACAAGCATATATATGTTTAGTACGTTACTACATGCAAAGATGAGGTTTGGAGTGTGTAGTTGGTGTGTGTCACCTGGAAGCCTCTCAGTGTGCGATAGTAACTGTCCAGCATCAGCATGGACAGAGAGGTGAGCTGGGCTGTCCTGTCCCAGCCGTCGCTGCAGTGAACCACCACCGACGTCTTCCCAGACTCCAGCTTATCAGCTACCTTTGCTGCTCCTGCTAACAACAGCTAAACACAACAGGGCCGTGTGGTTAAGATCTATTCTTTGCATAAGGAAACAGCTCGTTCCTTCTTTTATGTGGCGGGCGGGCGTTTGTGTAGTTTACCCGTATGTACTCCAGCCAGTGCGTCTGGTCGATGAAGGAGTGCCAGTGGGCTTCGTCTATGGTAGGATAAACGACATCCTTCATCTTCCTGAGAGACTCCCTCATCACATGAATGTTTGGAATTTCCAGGAAGTTTAGCTCTACGTTGGGGTAGAAACTCTCACTTTCATACCCTCCATCCTTTCCCTGCATGTGATGGAGGCGGAGGCCAGGGCGGAGGAGTCCAAAAGAAAAAGAGATTTCAGTGTTAATAAGTGACGTAAGGGTGAGCAGTGATGAACCATGAGAAGCATGTCTCTATAGCAGCGTGGTTAAAACACTCTGTGCTGAACCTTGTTGGTGACGGCCACGCTGCTCTGTCGGGCATCAAAGATGGTGAGCTTGTGGGACTGAGCGTTGGCGTCCATGATGATTTGGAGAAAGCGTTCGTCTTCTTTACAGCGACGGTCTGACGGCCCAACTAGCGGCTGGCTACAGCGTACAATGGTGGCCTGAGACTCGGGGTGGATCCAGGACAAGACCTGCGAGCAGGAAGAGCAAGACCAGCTCAAGCGAGCCAAACACACTGAGCACAGCACGAGGAAACAGCTTGGACAGAATCTAAGCTAACATTCATTTTGTGTGATCCCATAAATACTAAAGTTACAAAGCAAGATGTATGGCTAACTGTCAGTGTTGGGAAGGTTACTCCATTACAGATTACAGAATACAGAATACATGCCCCAAAATGTATTCTGTAACGTATTCCGTTACGTTACTCAATGAGAGTAACGTATTCTGAATACTTTGGATTACTTAATATATTATCATGCTGTTTACAACTACGTGAATGTTCTATTGCTGTGATTTATTACTGTTACTGAAGGTCCGCGGCTCCGAACCGTAGTAAAGGGACCTCTGGCTAATACGGTGGGTTCGTGTCGGGCTCGTAGCTGAAAACTAGCTTTACTTTGTTGTCTGGGTCACTTTGCTAGCGAGAGACAGAGAGAGGCGTTGAAAGGCTGCTCCAACGGAACTTATTGTTTTTGGAGGAAAACACGAACACGGTGTACAGTCGAGTCTTAATAGCTTACTTACAGCTGGGCTCGTCAGGCTCTCTTCTTGGCTGCAGTGGTTATTATTATATTTACATGCTTCCAGCTCCCGTTTCTGCTCGATGACAGCTCGTACTTTTCTTTTTTCTCCCTCCCTCGCTCACAGACACATAACGTGTATGGCAGTCCATTCTCCCTGCAGCACAGACTACACTGCCTATGATGCTACATTCTTTAGAGCCTGTAGCATTCTGCCTGTTAGCTTAGCACAACAACAACAAAAAAGGCCTCTCTCACCCAGGAAACACGAGAGAGAGCGTCACCCTGTAACCATGGCAACCGTAACGCTGCCACCTGGAACAACAGAACGTAGCTGTCAAACAAAACCCAAACAGTCCTGACCCGCCACAATATGAAACAGGGAAGTACCGCCGTGTAATCCATTTATTTCAACAAAGTAACTGTATTCTAAATACCACCTTTTTAAACGGTAACTGTAACGGAATACAGTTACTCATATTTTGTATTTTAAATACGTAACGGCGGTACATGTATTCCATTACTCCCCAACACTGCTAACTGACAAGTCATTAGCCAATGAACCGGCAAAATGCACAAATGGGAGAGAGAGCCAGAGAATGAAAAACAGGTGAGTAAAGAAGAAACGATCAGTGCATCGCGGGAAGCTTGCAGCAGCCTATTGCAGCGTAACATCAGGGAGGTTTAGGGTCAGCTAATCCAGCCCTAACTATATAGTTAATCTTAAAAGTAGAGACGCTGTCTGTCCCTCGAATCCAAACTGGGAGCTGGGAGCCTGGAGGCTCTGCCTCCCGTTCTACTCTGAGATAAAGAGCAAAGCCTCAGATATGTGCTCAGACTGACCGGTATACGGTGCTTGGCTCTGAACACAGCCACTCGTTTGATGTCTTCATCTGTGATGTTGGTGGGGATGACCAGGATGGAAGGATACGTGTCACATAGCTCATAGGTGCTGTTCATCTTACTGATGGTCCAGCTCTCATTAGGCAGCCCCTGACAAAAGACATGCAAGCAGAGATATAGACACATAAAATGTTCAGGATGCTGGAAAAGTAAGTGCTATTAAAAAAGAAACAGAGAAACATTTTGCAACAAATGAGGTTAACTGGCAAGTCGTAGAGTAACGGCGCCCGTGGAGTTACCTGACGTCTGTATTCTGCTGCTGGGTCATACACCTTCCAGCCGTCCACAGGAAACTGCTCTTTGTACAGGAAGGCAAACAAGGGCTGCCAGAGGAAGTCACAGTTACAGTATTAGTCATGCAGATGTAACAAACGGTAGTTTTTACTATAATCGGCCTCACTCACGACCAGTTTGCCTTATGGGACGAACCAAAAGCCTTCTACAGTTAACTGTCAAACTCCTCGCTATCCTCCAACCTTTGCTGCTCTTTATCATTTTGTATGTTGGTGCATGTGTCTGCTATCTGTCACTGTATGTTGTGAGGCAGTTAAAAGCAGGACAAGATAATTAAACTGACCAGACTGTGGGACAGAGGAAAGGCATGTTTGGTCAGCACCTCCACCACGTCCGGCTGGTTCTCCTCCATCTTATAGGCAAACCTGGGACTCCTCATGTCCTGAAGCACGAAGCAGGAAACTGCTCACTCAGCAGACTCGCCAAAATAAGACATTTGCACATTTTCTGGGTTTTTTTTTTTATTGCTGTTAACTAAAAATGCCTATAAGATGTTAGATGACGTGTTTTAACACATATAATCATGCATTTGTGTGACAGCTTGTGTATTAAAGCGGTACCTTGCAGACCAGCTCCAGTCCCTTGTTGTTCTGTCCTTGGTTGGGAACACTGATAGATTCGATCCTGCTGATGACTCCCAGGTTCACATCCAGAATGAAGGGAGAGTCCTGAATGGACACACACTAACATGAACACACTGGTGCAGATGGAGAGTGCTACAGCACTTCTGATAATCGAGCAGACCTTTTCCACACTGATGAAGTACAGCTTGTAGTCTGTGATGGTCAAAGTCCCAGTAACCAGACCGCTGAATGGGCAAATGTACATCACATCCTTGACTGTAGGAAAAGAAAAGCGCTGATTACACAGGTGTATTTGCATGACTGGACACACATAGAGACTAGAATGAAGGTACCTGTAGTTTGGATGGTCTCTCCAGGGAGCAGAGGAACCTGGTTCTGGAACATTTTGACCTGTGCTCCGTATCTCAGACCTGGGAGGGTCTGCAAAGATCACAGATCACTCAGTGGGACCACTACACACCTGTTTTATGCTAGCTAGTACTTGCAGACACCTCGTTATCAAGCCTGTAATGAAGAGCTATTTTGCTACTGTTGCAAAATAAACTCATCAAAGTGTTAGAACAATAATTCCTTTTTGCTAAAGCTTATAGTTAGAGCTGGATCCGCCCTTAGTTATGCTGCTATAGGTGTAGGCTGCCGGTGGATTCCCATGATGCACTGGGTGTTTCTTCTTCACTCACTAAAGCTGTGTCCCAAAGTGCTCCAACGTTTTCGGAGACATCTTACCCACCAGCTCGATAGCTAGCCGGGGTTCAATGGTCACTCGAGCCGGCAAGAACTGCAAAATCCCTGCACGTCGTTTTCAGACTCCCGCCGTGTTTCGCTACTCAGGTTAAACATGATATATCAGTCACTTAGAGAACTTAAAAATGTTAATGTTTGGCTTTTTTCAGTATTTTATTTGTTCGTGAGTGAATCAGTTTGGCTGAGATTAAAGTTATAGTTTTTATACAGCTGAATAAACGTCAAAAGAGACCGTCGAGAGTTTACTCCAGCGTCCTGTTATATTTTAGATAGCAAGGAGCAGACGGCAGAGTTTATTAAACTCCACCGAGACAGCTAGTGTTGCAAAACTGAAGGCTAGATCGTCCAATTTCAAAGCTGTGCACTTCCGGCCTCCTCGGTCTACTTGGAAAGTACTGCAAAGGATGCATCCTAGGTTTTGGGACACAGCTTATGTGTTAATAGGCCTCTCTGCACTGAATCCACAGCATGTCTTTATCCTGTCTTCCTTTTCTCACCCCAACCGGTCGCAACAGATGGCCCCGCCCCTCCCTGAGCCTGGTTCTGCTGGAGGTTTCTTCCTGTTAAAAGGGAGTTTTTCCTTCCCACTATCGCCAAAGTGCTGCTCATAGGGGGTCATATGATTGTTCAACAATACTGGTTTTAATGTTTTGTCTGATTCTTAATCAGGACCTGGCTACCACACACATTCTGCATTTCCAAGAATACAAATCAGTGACATCTTTTATAAGACCCTCCCTGACTGTTGTACATATCATTTTGCCAGGATAGCTCAGCAGCACTAAGGGAAAGAAGAGTGAATGGAAAGGATGAAGCAGGCAGGCCAACAGAGCGAGGAGCAAGAAAACTGAAGAAAAGTAAGAGACAGACTTGCCGAAGCATTGGAAGGATGCTCAGAGTCAATGTCTCCATGGTAACAAAGCCCTTCATCCTGTGAATCCTGCTGCAGGGAAAAGCCAGCATGAAGACAGTGAGACAAAGAGACAGAGAGAGATTATATAGTAAAAGGACACGCTTATAGACTGAAAGATGTAGTTGCTATGTGTTTGAAGATGTGACGACACAAGTGCATCACTCCCTTTGAGAGGGCGGTACAAAACAAAGTCTAGCTCGTGTGAAATCGATGAGCACAGAATTATTGGGTCGTCTATGAAAAAGGTTTAAAGTAGGTTTGTCAAGTTTCCCAAGTGTTGTTAAACAGCAGGGAGTTTTTAACAGGGTTTCCAAACATCTGAGGTTTATATGATGGATGTGCACACCATGTCCCCTTTCACACAGAAACAAAATAATTTCACAAAGTCAAAAATATTAGCTCCCCTGATGCTAATGAGGACTCGTTCGTTAGTGCTTTTCTAGTCTACGTGAGCACTCAAAGCATCCCTCGTTCTCCAATCACGTTTTACCTCTGACAGATGCAATAAAGAGCAAGTTGGGGTTTAATAACATCGATCATGTTAAGCAGGCCGCCTGGAATCATTCTGTTGTTTTAGCTGTAAAGGTGTCATAAAATCATCTGAGAGTTTTTGTCCCCTTTGTCAGGAACAATGTTCCCTCTAATTTTTCACGTGTCTGAGCGAACACACAAACTCCCTGAGCGATCCCTTGGACCACTGTGAGCAACAGCAGACGTGTGCACTGTGGTCACGCCAGCGTTTACATTTATGTTAGACTACTTTTAATTAACTGCTTTAGCCCATTTACAATGAAAATGTAAAAAAAAAAATCTAGTCATTGACCTGTGTAGTATGTTAACACTATTGGAAGTAAAAAATAACTTTTCGAAAACACAACTTTCTTTTCTTTCTTTTATTTTTATAAAGCTTTGACTTATTATGAGTCTGTGGTCTGGGAGAGAGTCCTGTAACTCTCTGTCTGCAAAATATAGTACATAATGACCAATGATGGGCAATTAATTATATAGTTACTTCTTCAAAAAAGTAACTGAGTTATGCAAACAACAACGTTTTTTGCAGCCATTTTTTTTAATGCAGCCAAGGCGTTTTTTAAATAAACATTTCAAACTATTTACAGAACAATCAGCTGTTCTGCATCAAATCTGATGCCACACAAATTATTTGTGCCACTCCAAAAAATAATTTCTGTCCACTATGAGATGAAGGAGAACAACAGCCTGATACCTGCAGGCCTGACAACAGGAGATGTATCACTGCTGTAACACCTGTAACATTCAGCAGTCGCCTCATTGTTCTGACACACACAACAAAACTACACTACACACTCACTACACAAGATTTGCGCTAAACGTCTCAAATCTCTCACATCTCAAAACACCGCCGTCACTCCTAAAACTTCCCCCCGTTTCTTAACAACTAGATGCCACGTTGCCATACCATTTTTTGATTGGTCGACATGGTACTTTTTTCAACCAATAGGAAAAGGGTGGGGGTTTTGTTTTTGCTCACAGGCTTTCGAGCGCTTTCCTTATAAAACGCAGTTTTTACCGTTTCTTCCCGCAGTAAATATAAATAACGACAGTATTCAGGAAGGAAACCAAGTGCAGATATTTTTATCACAACTCTGGTTTTACGTGGCCGATCAACACAATTTAAAAACTGGTATAAAGTCCACACTTTGTCCGTCAGTTGTTCCGTCTGTCCTGCTCACATCTCCAATGGTTGTACATGTTGTCATTAACGTGGCTTTGACATCAGCCACGCCGCTTTGCTCGCTAAAACGCTGGTGTCGGCACATAAGGACGCTGTCATAGCCTGTCAGCGACGTTGATTAGCTGCGTATACACATTATTGGCTGGACTATGGGATAAGGAGGCATCGTTCTAATCCCATATGGGAGCAGCCAGTCACTTACTGACTAACACTGCAAAACAGAATTGTTGAAGTATTAATTTTAATTTCAATTCAGGTTTGATTTTTTGTGCGCAGAGACCGTGCCAGCAGTGCGCACGTGCGCAGCTTAGAGGGGGTCAGGAGGACTACTTCTTTCAACATCTGGTAGTTGTGTTGCTCTACTGTAAACTATAAGAGTGTTATCAGGGATAATAAGAGAAAAACACAAATATTTGACAGTTTATATTGAATGAGGCTCTCAGAATGTGCACGAATAAAAGATTTAGAACAGCCAAAAAGTATGAACTGTTAAACACTGAAAAACCACAAGTATGTGACCTTTGACCCTGTGGTGTGTATTTGTGCATCTCTTTTTTTCTAAATAATTCCAGGCATTTTGGTAGAGCTCCAAGAAGCACTTCCTGTCAAGCTTGAACCGCAGGCCTAACGACCCCACTCTGCTCCGCCTGTGTGGTGGATGCACTTCCACCAGAACTTCCCGACCACAAACCACTTTTAAATCACATCTCAAAACTCATCTATTCAGAATTGTATACTTAGTCCATTTTTACTTTGCTCAGCTTTTATACTTTCATGCTTGTTTTTTTTCTTATTTACTTTATGTCTAAACTTTATTTTGCCATGTTTTTTTTACATTGTATTGTTGCTATTGTAAGGTGACCTTGAGGCTCTTAAAGGCACCTATAGATAAAATGTATTATTATTGTTATTATAACAAACCAGACCTAAGTTTGCTCAGAAGCTTCACAGATCCATTCAGGATTCCTTCCACCCACTGGCATGATTCCCAGTCCCAGAAACACTGAATTATTCCCACAGCTTGATGCTCCCACCACTGCGACGGCCTTCACATGCAAACACTGTTTGGTAACTTTAATGCCCCCAATGGGAAATTGATTTGCAGCCAATCCACTCATCAAACAACATCGTGTTACAAAACAACCCCCACTTTAATTAGATTTTCTTATTGAGGCGCTGCAGTTCGTCTGGTTGGTTTCTTTCTCTGTAGTGGAGTCAGTTTCAGACTTAATTAAGAATGAAAAAAGAAAGATGAAGAAAGGCAGAGAGGGATCAAACAGGAAGTACAGTGAGCAGAGAGGAGCAGCAGCTCTGGTCTGTCTGCAGCAGGAGGCTGATTTGGTTACACACTGTCACACAGTAACAAACTGCTCAAATTTGCATCGCATGCAAAATTTATTCAGAGCGCGTCCTAAAGCCGTTACAGGTATTCGTCTAATTTGAATATTTGCTGTATCACAAGAATCACAGTCAAGAGGCAGCTGTTGCTTTATCCCAGGCTACAAAACTCCTGTGTGTGCAGTACGCTTGTGTTGTAAATGTGTTGAAAGGACAACAACTCTTACCCTGCGATTCAGCTTCTTGGACACCTGGAGGTTAAACACACCACATGGACATGAAATGGAAAGCACTAAGGTGACACTCTGGTTTCAACCCAAAGGTTATCTTTAATGTGTGGCACATCAGTCTGTGTTTATAACAGAAGGATGCAAATAGACAAGCGCGCAGAAGCAACCTCCAAACAGTGAGCTTCGAAATTCAAGCAGAGACGACAAGTGACAAACAGCCGATACAAGTTCAGACAAGCTGCAGGAAAGCTGCGAAGTCAGTGAAGTCTGTGCTACTCTGGTTACATTTCTCAAGACTGTGATAAGTTGCTGGAAATGCAACTTTTCAAAGAAATAACACAACTAACACTGTTCAGCTCAAAGTTTTCAGCAGCTATAAGCACAGAGTTTGGTTCCAATCTGGATTTCGGGATGAGAAACTCCAGTTCTCTGAATATTGGTCAGCCTTATTGCTCAGGTGCAACGTAGTAGCTGTAGAAGATGTAGTGAGGTGTTGAGTAACACTTTTACAACTGCTTTATCATATTTTATCGTCAGCGTTTGCAAAGATCTAATGTTATACAACCGGGGGCCACAGTTTGGTCTCTCTCTGCAGGTCTAGTGTGATGTATTACACTTGCAAACAATACAGCTAAACCCTGCTGTGGGCTGTCAAAAATAACAGATCTATATGAGCAGTAGGGCTGCCACGATTGACTAATTTAATAGTCGACGCGTTGTTTGAAGCTTTGTAAGATCCCAAAAGACGCAGGAATAAGTAGTAGGATTTAAGAGTGTAATAACGGACTGAAACAGAAGATGGCAGCACTGCATGTACAAGGATGCCAGCTGCCGTTAAACGCCGAAGAAGAAACTGTGTCCCAGAATTCATAGCGCGGCACAGCTCAGTTTCCAACAATGGCGGCAGCTAGTTAGTTTTAATATTACTCTTATTATTCTTTCTGGGTCACAAAATAAACATTTAACATATTTTCAGGCGAGAATGTAGCTGTGTAAACCTCAAATATCTGCTCAGTTTATCAAGACACCACATATTTTCAAAAGCGCTCCGACGTTTTCGGAGACGTCTGTTACCCACTAGCTCGATAGCTAGCCGGGGGCAAGGCTCACTAGAGCCGTGAGAACACCGGACTCCCGGCTAATCGTTTTCAAACCCACCGCCGTCTTTCGCTACTCAGGTTAAACATGATATATAAGTCACTTAGATAACTTAAAAATGTTATTGTTTGGCTTTTTTCAGTATTTTATTTGTTCCTGAGTAAATCGGTTTGGCTGAGATTAAAGTTATAGTTTCTACACAGCTGAATAAACGTCAAGCAGACAGCTGATTATCAGAAGTGTGAGATGCTCGAGAATTTACTCCGGTGTCCTGTTATATTTTAGATAGCAAGGAGTTTATTAAACTTCACAGAAACAATCTGCACATTTAATTAAAATTGAATAAACTATCATCTTGTCTTTATTTTTAGTTAGCACAGACCTTAAACACTTAAAGCTGTAAGCTAATGATAGTTATATAACAGCAGATGCTGCTGGTGCAATAAGCTGTACGTTTTACATCCAATGGATGATGATCTGATTAGTCGACTAATAGCAAAAATAATCGGTGACTAGTCGACTATCAAAATAATCCTTTGTGGCAGCCCTAATGAGCAGCATCGTTTAGTTAATAAAGCACATTGCATATAATGTGCAACACATAGAACATTACACCTCTACCTGATCTGAGGTCTAACAGACAAAATTCAATATGAACGAGCCAAAATGCGCCTGGCTACAGAGAGGTGGTTGCAGAGAGCAGGCCGCTGACAGACAGAAGCAGTCGATAACTTGCTCAGTAGCGTCCCTAAACAATCACAGCAGACTTTATCATTCATATGGACTTAACAGACAAAACTAGGCGCCCACACTCAAAGCAGCTCACATGGAGACGTCTCAGAGACTTACCATGAAGTCTGGTCTTCTCCCAGCCTATTAGTTACAGAATACACACTGATGAGAATCACTGCCAGCAGTGTGTGTGTCTGTGTGTCTGTGTGTGCTGTGTGTTATCTACCTTGATGTCCCTGCTCCCAATGTCTGGTTGGACTGATCCTGAGATCTGACTGGAGATTGTGGCTGCAATTAGCTGTTTACACCACTCTACGTGAGAACCTGTTGGACTGAACACAGAGTGAAACAATGAACTGTATATTCAGCTATATTCACGTTTAACATCATCACTGTAAGATGAATGTGTTAAAAAGATAAACATCATCTGTCAGGAAGGACAATGCTCAGCTGACCAACGTTCCCCCAGCTCAAAGAGCAGAATCCCTCTGTAGTAACAATGTTATTAATGCATAACTCTAATATTATTTCAACTGCAAATGATGATTGTTAAGAAAGCCAACACTGCCACTAAAAGCTGCCAGAAATGTTGCTGGACTGAGTCGGCCATCAGACTGACACCAGCCTGCAACTATACGGGGTGAAGCTGCCAATTATATGCAATCTGTCTCTGATATAAACTGCATTGTGATTTCAGTCAGTCCGAGTCAGACTTTTTTGTAGTATTCACAGAGTATTTTCATCCATCCATCCATCCTCATCGGCTTTATCCGAGGCCGGGTTGCGGGGGCAGCAGCCTAAGCAAAGAGGCCCAGACCTCCCTCTCCCCAGCCACCTCCTCCAGCTTATCCGGGGGAACACCAAGGCGTTCCCAGGCCAGCCGAGAGATATAATCTCTCCAGCGTGTCCTGGGTCTGCCTCCTCCCGGTGGGACATGCCTGGAACACCTCACCCAGGAGGCATCCTTGTCAGATGCCCGAACCACCTCAGCTGGCTCCTTTCAATGTGAAGCAGCAGCGGCTCTACTCTGAGCCCCTCCCGGATGGCCGAACTTCTCACCCTATCTCTAAGGGAGAGGCCAGCCACCTTTCGGAGGAAGCTCATTTTCATTTATTTATAAAATGTTGATTTTTGGATGCAAAATTTGATGATACTTTGCTGTTTTGATTTTTCTCCCACTCCTAAGTCAGACGGTACAACGTCCGGTCCCTGAGCTTTGACAGTGGTTGTCTGAGTGATGGAGACATGCGGTCCAGGACGGTCCTGAATATGAAGCCAAGAACAATCAGCTCATATGAAGCTTGTCAGTGACAGAAGATAAGCCAGTGTCTCTGACAGACTCCGTCTGGATTGGAGCAGCTTTGTGGTGGGAATGTCTTGGAATGTTGAGGGGGAGGAGTTACGACTGCGTGACGCTTCCTCCAGTTTTAGTACTATAATGGGGGGATGATATCAGGCGTCAGCATAAAGACTACATAAAGAACATGGTTCCTGCCCAGCACAACACAACTCCACGTTTCAGTGTCGGCATTGTTTCAACAGGAGCAACATTGTAACATTTGTGTGTCATCTCTCCCTCAGGTGGCTGCGCTGCGCATCGCTTCCTCTGAGCGGCAGATACGGATGTGTATCGGCGTCTGCAGGCTGGGTGGCCATATTCCGCCTCATTCCTGTGCATTTCCTATATGCTGTGTTAATCACGTGACCGTGTTGTTTTTGTCAGCTACTGTATCGCTACTGTTGTATGTTGTGGTTCCAAATCGCACTGGGATGAGATGGTAACACACGACATCATTCCGTGATGAGTGTTTGGTCACGTTGGAAAGTTTGTCCCGAGCACTGGTCTGTGGATCGATGCCGAGATGAAGGTGTGAAGAAATACTACTAATATTTCTTGTTACTGGTGTACAGTGGGAAAGCGAGACACGCATAAGTAACAAGCTGGGCATCGACGTCACGTTTTGTCGTTAGCGAGCCTGCTTACCTGTCCAGGGTATCACCGGCTGCCGCGCCGCACGTCGGCGAGCCCCACGGCTTTCTGTTCGCCCCTGCACCGTCCCCAGCGCCGGCTCCTCCGGCCTGTTTCTCCATCTGTCACACAACTGCTTCGTTTCTGGGTCACCGGGGGCGCAGATGGATGGTTTCCTCTGATGCAGACAAGGGATGCGGATGAAACTAAAGCTCGGTGTAATTCCAGTGTCCGCTCCCAGCGGCTGTAATGGATCTTTAAGGATCCGAGCTGTGGAAAGAAACTAATCAGCGGCTCGACAGCGGATCTCACATGCAGCGGTTTCCTCTGCTTTGGTTGTTTGCACTTCCTCTTAGTCGCATCTATACCCGCAGCATTGTTGTTCGCAAACAGTGACGTCGCCACGGCAGTGCTACGGATGCTGTTGCTGGTCCTGACCGACAGGCGTCGCCATTTAGACAAAACTGCCACATCAGCGCAAGAAGAAGAAGAAGTCAACACGGAAAGAAGAAAAATGCCACGAGAGGATGTGGTTATCAAAAACATGTTCATCAAATAATAACACAATACAAAAAACACACGAATAAATAAATAACCTCATATTGTATCTTAAATGAACCTGTCTGAATTTACCACATATAGGACTGCTGGTAGAAACGGGGGTAACTGCTTAAAGGATGTTTCATATCATCTTTAAATGCAGAAAAGTTGGAGCAGCCGCAAAAAATCTACATCCTTAAATAAAATATTAGAACAAGATTCTGTCACAGGTATTCTTCAAGACCAATAATAAACATAGGATGCACTGATACAGCATGTATACAGCATATATATATGAAGAAAATATCTTCTTGAGTTCATTTATTTATTTTTTACAAAAACTCTAAGCTTTACTAACATCAACCTGAAAAATTCATCACCCTGATAATTAACAGTAATTGTCTACTATGAACTACTTTCTTTATGGGTAATAAATGAAATGACAATTAATTGGTTTTCACTTTTTCTCCACACTTGAAAAATCTATGAAAGGATATTTTTTCCTTTTTTACAGGAAGAGGAAAACATGCTTTTGTAACTGGTAATCTCACGATTCTTTTAAACACCTGTGCTGTCTGGCAGGTTTAGCAGGTACAATCATGGTCTGGATGCTTTTTTTGTGCCAAACACATTTGCTTTCCAAGAGGAGACTCGCTGTAGACTCCTCCATCTTTTTGTTTTATATATGTATTTTATTTGATTATTTGTTGGTGAAAGAAAAAGGCAGAGGAACAGGAACATATGCAATCATAAATCATAATCAATCATCAGCCTGCAGCCTGGGCTGTCCTGGTGCCACGTGCACTTGACACCTCTTTGTTCAAACATGGTGTTTGTTGTGTTTTACACACAAGTCCCTCAACAGAACACTGCTCGGGTTCACATCACCTCCCTTCAGGTCTCATTGCTGTTGTCCACATGAGTGTTGAAGTCTTCCATTAGGATGAAAGAGTCCCCAGGTGGAGCACTCTCCAGTTGTGTTTGAGTGCTCAGAGTAGAGAAGCGCTATAAAACAGACCACTGACCTTCCCTCAGTGCGCAGTTAGGCAGAGAGCCTGCTGTGCTGTTGTTCTGACTGACTGACGGTAGGGGGCAGTGTTTTCTCCAGTAGGCACCATTCTTTTAGAAATATTCATGTTGCATTAACATTGTGTGACGCTTTGCTGAATTGTTATTTCTTTTTGACACTAATTTGTACAGTCAAGCACATGATTATTCATAGCCCGGGCAAATTTTGACTTAAAGTTACTTTTATTCAACAAGCAAGTTTTTTTCTTCTTTTTTTTTTTGGACCGGAAATGACACAGGTGTCTCCCAAAAGATAAGACTGTACAAGATGCATCATTGTGAGAAAAAAAAAAAAAATCTCAGCTTTTATTTACATTTGAGCAAAAAGTATCAAGTCCAGAATTATTCATACCCCTCTCAATAATCAATAGAAAAGCCTTTATGGGGTATTACTGCAATCAAACGCTTACTGTAAGTGCAGAGCAGCGTTTTGCACGTCTCCACAGCTATTTTTGCTCATGCATCTTTAGCAATGAGCTCCAAATCTTTCAGATTGGAGGGTCTTCTTCTTTTCACCTCTCTCACTGTCCTCCTGGCCAGCACACGTATCACTTTGGGCTTCCGACCGCGTCCTCTGAGATTTTCCACAGTGTGGAACATCTTGTACTTTTTAATAATACTTTGCACTATAGCCACTGGTCCTTTAAAACATTGAGATTAGGGATGCACCGATACCGATACTGGTATCGGGTATCGGGGCCGATACTGTAAAATGTGTGTGTACTCATACTTGTAAAAGTTAACCGATACCATGAACCGATACTAACTTATTTCATTAATCAGAGGGTGGCTTGTCATTTCTGTTGTAGTGTTTTAGATTGGCCACTAGGGGGACATCCCGCACTAAACAGGCACAGGGTTAGACGAGTGAGACTGGCGGCTCCAGATAAAAAAGAGAAACTGGAGGCTGCTGTAGCTAGGCTAAACAAAATGTCAGCAGTGTGGAACAGCCAACTTTAACTCAGGTTTTGGAAAAGCGATGAAAAATGTCAAGAGAAAATCCACGGGCAGTTAAAATAACAGAGGCTCTGACTCATTTTATTGCTCTGGATGACCAGCCAATGCCGGTCGTGGAAAACATAGGATTGCACCGTCTTCTCAGCATACTCGAGCTGCGATATGAAATTCCCAACCGCCCAGACAGTGCCAATAGTTCAGTGATATTTTGTAAAATTACAATGTGGAGACTCTGCAATAATTTAACAGAAGTGCTTATTTTTCACTTGAAATTTTTGTGGTCATTTTTATTAAGATTTTATTTTTTATCGGCAGGGAATATAATAAAACCTGTCTTCCAATTAATTGTATTTGTGTGTGTGGTAGAAGTATCGGTTTTTGTACTCTGTATCGGCAAGTACTCAGATCCAAGTATCGGTATTGTATCGGTTTGAAAAAATTGGTATCGTTGCATCCCTAATTGAGATATAATGCCTTGTAGCCCTTTCCTGACTTGCGAGCAGCCGCAGGTCCTCACTGAGCTCCTTCTCTTAGCCACGACTGTCCACAAACCCACTGCAGAGCTGCTGCTTTTCACCTGCTGAGTTGATTAAAACAGCTGTTCCCAGTTAATCAGGACTATTTGGACTGGTCCACAACTTTGGGTTTCCCCAGAGACCGACAGTTTAATAATTCTGGACGTGACACTTTTTGCTCAAATGTAAATAAAAGCTGAGAAATATTTTTTTCCACAATAATGCCTCTTGTACATCATCTTATTATCTTTTGGGAGACACTTGTGTCATTTCCAGTCAAAGAAGAACTTGCTGGTTAAATAATAGTAACTTTAAGTCAAAATTTGAATAATTATGGGCTTGACTGTGCATCCAAACTTAGCACAGCAAGCTGGAAGAACTTCACAGCATGTCTTTGGTTCAAACTGAAGACAAAGCCCGTCTGTGATTGTCCAGCTCACCTGAAACAAACAAACAACCCTACATTTCTTTATTTCTACTCGTAATGCTTTTCTATGCTAGACTGTCACTCACTGTAAACACTGCAGAACAGCCTGAAGTATCTGGATGGCTACAAATCTTTTTTCTGTTAAAGGTAACATTTAGTATTTGTTGATGTAAACTGAAAACACTGAACACACAGAACTCAGCCAGAACACTTTAAATTAATTTAATCAGAATTATTTACAGAAAATGAGCCTTTCAACAAACCAATTAAAAGAAACACGTGAAATGTTTTCAGATTTCACTTTTTGTTTAGTACACATTTTGTGTGTATTCATTACAAAGCTGGCTATAATATGACACAAGCCCCTCAAACTACAATCCCCTACATAAATGAAAGCGTCTAACTGAAATGAACAATGGCGAGGACGTCTCACAGACCACAGTCAAGGATCCGCACGGAGCTGACGCGCTGAAGCCGCTCCTCCTCCTCCTCCTGGGTTCGCACGTACGAAGCAAAAAATGCCCTCAGATAAAATCAAACACTTTGAACCGATGGAGCAGAAATCCAAAATTTATACCAACAATTTCTGAACCAATATTACTTTCCTTTTTATAAAACTGTGAGGTTTTACACTACATAAAATATTTGTATTTTACAACAATAGAACTTTAGACAGTAAAATAGGTTTTGATTGAGGTAATTACATTACATCATGGTGCTTATACAAAGTAAAAAAAAAATAGATTCTCATTTGTTTTTCCCAAAATACAACCAAGAGCCCAACACACACACGTTTGTCTCTTTCTGCCTCCGTGGTCGGACCAAATCCTTCGGTTCACCTCTCTTTGCACACAGCAATCAGCTTGCACTGCCTCACTTTTCCAGAAAAGGTTCAACTTTGGAATTTGTCACACATGCAGGTAGTTTATTCTCTTTAATCCTGACAGTTGCTGTTTGTTCTCCCTTCTTACGTTAGAGCTACTTTTAAAAAAACAGTAAAACCACAAGTTCTCCAAGCTTATTACAGGAAACCGATGTGAGAACTCGCTGTGTCCTCCAGCTGTTACACAATGTGCATTTACAGGCTGGACACTTTAAAGGTTTATCACCGAGTCGCTCCGGGTGCTTTCAGTAACTCCGATTTTTTTGCCATATTTTGGACACGCTGGGGAAACAGAGGGGCTAAATAAATGCAGGAAAGTGTTTTGCACTGACAAGCTAAAGGTTGGCTATAAATTCAAAGCACAAAAGCAGCAGGGTTAGCTGAACACAAAGAGTCAGCGAGGTTTGCAGACTTTAGAATAAAACTGGGTGAGTCTTTGTTGGATGATCAGCCTGTTTTGTAGTAAACTGGTATAAACATGTTGTTGTATAAAGCTCAGGTAGAATAAAACAGCATCAGCCCATTTACTGTTTACCAAGCATGGCTGAAAGATTCCTTAAAATCAAACAAGGAAAACGTTCGAGCTGGTAAAGCACGAGGGGAAGTTAACCCTTCCTCGACTGACCAAGTTAACTAGCAGAGACCCTGTTTGCCTCTAAAAGCATCTCATATAAGATGCAGCGCAGCTAAAGTCTCTCTGTAGAGGTGAAGGTGATCCAAGGCAGAGATCTGGACATGAATCGACGCGCGTTAAAAATTACGATCAGAATGGGCTCCAAGTCCAATTTTGAAGACATCAGACAATTAGAGTGTAAAGAAACAAAAAGGAGAACATGACCTGGGTGTGCAGGTTTGTGGGTCTGTGTGACGTGGAAGAAAACAGTCAGTTTTTCCATGAATCCATAAATTCATTGATGATGGATGAGCATTGTAGTAAGAATCCTGATAACAGCAACATTTATATGTTTGTGATTGTTAAATGTAACTGTTTGTAGGAAAGAACTTATAGGGATATGTTGCTAAAGGTATCGTCGCGAGGCGTCATCTACTTCTGTTTCCTGCATCCCTCTCAAAGACAGTTTCCCCTCCCACAATGCAACACTGCCAGGCTGCAATCCAGTGCTGAGTGAAGTGACTGGTTTCAAACCCCACAGCTGTGCCGAAGTAACACAACCGTGATTGACGTGTTACGTTTCCCTGGCAACAAGAATCGTGGTTGGATGATTGGAGTAAAGTGGAGGAGTCACTGCGATTGTAACAAACTACCACAGTTTGTGTTAACTGCTGATAAAGACGTCAAATAGTTAGACTCAGTTGGTGCGAATAAGAAAAACATCGCCAACATTCCTTTTTTATTCCCACGCGTGCTGTTGCCGTGACGTCCGAGTTTGACCCTGACGGCACCTGAACATGCTGTTTGGACAGTTTTCATACGTATCCCAGGTAGAAATTTTAAACCCGCCTGAAACAACGAAAAACGTAACCTTTTTTTAATGATTCGATATAATTGGAATGAGTTGATCTTTGTTGGAGAAAAGAAACCAAAACAAAAAATTACAAAACGGTGAAACAGGCGTCTAAAGGCACAGGTGCTTTCAGAGGTTTCACTCAGCGTTCACTCACCCTGCTCTCGAGTTGGTGACCAGCATGTTAGCACGCTGAGACCACGACGGGCCAGGACCGTACTGTGTGTTTAGTGAAAACGTTTAAATACAGGAAGTGATCCGGGATCACAGGCCGGCTTTCCTTTACTCTCTCGAGCACCTGAAATATCTCCTGTATCAAAGCTGCATTCATACGCGTTGAATGCTAATAAATTCCAACCAAAGTCATTGGCTAGAACTGCATTTGCTTTCAGCGATGTAGCATATAGCAGTGGCAAACGTACGTGGCTCCAGATTTCCTCCTTGGCTATTAAAAAACCCCAAAAGCCCCAAAACGAGACGCAATATTTACACGTAGCTGGAAACGAAACCGTCGTCCACTTGGGAACTCTACGCCTGCTGCACACAGATCTCAGCAGCAGGAAGTGTAAAAAGTGTTGTTGTTTGTTGGGACAGGACACAAACAGCTGTGACGCAGGCAGGAGCCGGCTGACGGACAGCAGCTTTCTCACGTCTCTCAGTTTATTTCTGACGCTAAATCCGAATCGAACAAACAGGAAGTCTCCGACCTTCACTCGTGACAGCTTAGTCTTTGGCTACGCCTGCAACCTGTAACCTGTCTTTACCTGGATTCATTTAACCGAATATTTTGCCCTGCATGCTGACCTCTGTAAACTGGGTGTGAGCTCATTAAACTCTCCGAAGAAGACCTGAGGTAAAATTTCTTGTGTAATCACGACAGGATAAAACTGAACTTCAGCTCTGCTCATCTGCCTGAATGAACACAACGGTGTGTGTCCTGTGTGTGTGTGTGTGTGTTCAAGCCCTTGGACTGAAAGCTGCTCAGTGTGTTTAAGGCTTCACTGTCTGAAAAGTGTGTTTAGAAAAGTCTCGAGACAAGGCTGTACTGTGACATATTGCATAAATCAGCATCACGTGGTATTAGAGTTAGACAACACTAGAGCCGTCGAATCTAAAAACCTATTCGCAATTTTGTGTTGTTCAACAGTTAGGGCTGCACAAAACTAATTCATTCCCTGCATGTGCAAGACACAAATCAAACTGAAGAAGGTGTAAGTGCAAGTTAGCAAGTATTTCTGATATCTGTGTGTGTGTGCGTCACCAGCCCTCAGAGAGGGGTCTGTAGGTGTGTATATTGCTGTGATGGGGTGGAGGTGGAGGAGGAGGTGGTGTTGGGGGTCGGGCTGTTAGCCAGGTGAGAGGAGGTGGACGAGTCGGAGAGCTGCAGCTGCTCCAGCTTCTTCAAGTATTCGTCTCTGAGGGCCAGAAGCTCCTTGTAGCGCTGCTCCACGGGACTCTGCTGCTGAACACACACACAGACACACACAGACACACACAGACACACACACGCACGCAGACAGACACAGACACACACACACACACGCACGCACGCAGACACACATGCACGCACACAGACAGACACAGACACACACACACGCACACAGACACACACACACACATGCACGCACGCACGCAGACACACACAGACACACAATGCGCATGAACGCACACACACAGACACACGCACGCACGCAGACACACACAGACGCACGCACGCATGCAGACACACACAGACGCACGCACGCACGCAGACACACATGCACGCACATGCACGAACGAACGCACACACACACAGACACACGCACGCACGCAGACACACACACGAACGCACGCAGACACACACGCACGCAGACACACACACACACACACAGACACACACGCACGCAGACACACACGAACGCACACACAGACACACGAACGCACACACAGACACACGAACGCACACACACACACACACATAGACACACACGAACGCACACACAGACACACGAACGCACACACAGACACACACGAACGCACACACAGACACACGAACGCACACACAGACACACGAACGCACACACAGACACACACGAACGCACACACAGACACACGAACGCACACACAGACACACGAACGCACACACAGACACACGAACGCACACACAGACACACACGAACGCACACACAGACACACGAACGCACACACAAACACACGAACGCACACACAGACACACGAACGCACACACAGACACACACGAACGCACACACAGACACACGAACGCACACACAGACACACACGAACGCACACACAGACACACGAACGCACACACAGACACACACGAACGCACACACAGACACACGAACGCACACACAGACACACACGAACGCACACACAGACACACGAACGCACACACAGACACACACGAACGCACACACAGACACACACGAACGCACACACAGACACACGAACGCACACACAGACACACGAACGCACACACAGACACACGAACGCACACACAGACACACACGAACGCACACACAGACACACGAACGCACACACAGACACACACGAACGCACACACAGACACACGAACGCACACACAGACACACACGAACGCACACACAGACACACGAACGCACACACAGACACACACGAACGCACACACAGACACACACGAACGCACACACAGACACACGAACGCACACACAGACACACGAACGCACACACAGACACACGAACGCACACACAGACACACACGAACGCACACACAGACACACGAACGCACACACAGACACACGAACGCACACGCACACAGACACACATGCAAAGTCACAGGTTGTACACAGGAAACTCCATATTGCAGCACTTTGAATATTGATTGATTGAGTTACTATAACGTCAGTTACAGAGTTACTATAATGAACCACATTTAAAAAAGAATCATTCGTCTTTCTGTCTGTAAATGTAAACGATGTCTTCTGATGATGCTGTAAACAGAAGTGGTCCCAGCACTGAACCCTGTGGAACTCCATAATTAACCTCAGTGTGTGAAGAGGACTCGAACGCTGCGCTGAGGTCTAACACAGACGAGTCCACTGTCAGAGGCCATAAGATCATCTGTAACCTTCACTAAAGCTGTTTCTGTGCTGTGATCTCAGAGTTCTGAGACTGAGATATCCAGATATCCGTATTTGGAGTCCTGTGCAGCTCACAGTTTATCCAGGCAAGCTTACAGCACATTATAGCAAACACAAGAGCAGTCCTACCTGCTGTCGTATGCGTGGGTTCCAGCGGATGTAGTACGCTACCCAGAGCTCTAGGTGGCGCATGCTGGCAACAGGGTAGAGAACCCTGCCAGATTCTGGGGTGTAGAAGGGGTTTAAATACATATCCACCTTGCTGTTGACCAGAGACCACAGAGACACAGTCTTGGACCTCACCTCCTGCACCACAGAAGAGTTTCAGTGTCAAACATTTGCAGCTGAAGCAAAAGACAGCGAGACGTCAGAGCATGTTTGTGTAGGTTGAAGGTAAAGTCCATAAGTATGTGGACAGTGACAGTTTTGATCATTTTGTCTGTGTAATTTTAAACTTTCTTAGGGATTTTGTTTCGTAACACTGTATTTATTTTGTTGCATTGATTTCCATGCTTTGTACCACACTAACTTCCCAACTTTGAGTAGAAATAAAGTATTTCTTATCACATTAACAGCAGGAACTGCAGACATTTTTATACGTAGTTCCTTATTTTCAACCTACCAGACAGACAGCAAAACCTCTAGGAGTTGCCAAATCCATGACCTGGACATGGACTACTACTACTAAATGAACAGCTCTGTATATCCTGGAAGACCATGGATGACAGTGAAAGACACAACATCTAGCCAGGTCAAGAATACTTCTGAGCTGACACGTGTATCACTGACATGTCTACAGTTAAGAGGCACCTTTATAAATATAAATACAGCACAATGCAACAAGAAGACCGGATTAGGCCAGAAAACAACTAAAAGACTCAGTTGTGGGAAAACATCTTTGAATGAAATGAAACCAAAATAAAGTTGCAGTAGGACGAATGAAAGAGGAAAGTTCTTGATTTTAAATGCAAACATGGTGATGGCTGGGAACCAAGTCACTACTGTTAACATGGATGCTGACAGAAGCAGGACGATGGATTCAGCCAAATACTGAAAAACTGATTGGTGATGCTTCACCATGGAAACGGATAATGAGCCAAAGCATTCTTCAAAGGACACCCAACACAACGAAACATGTGATTCAGCTGCTGAAGACAAAACTGACGGCCACATCCAGTCAGCCTTTAAAGTTGTAGTAAAAACTCTCATTGGACCAAACTCTATATTACGAGTAGGGATGGGTACCGGTTCTGACATAAACGGTAGCAACCAGACCGAAAAGCAGCGCACATTTCGGTGCTTTATTTCGGTGTTTTTTTTTCCTGAGATGTGATACACTTTAGATTCTAGTCAATCATTTTACGTTTCCGAGGATAGTAGGCGGGTCCAGGTATGTGTGTTCTTTTAGAGCAGAGCTACAGATTAAAAAGGCGAAGCGGTCAAAAGTCTGGCTGTACTTCACAGCAAAAGATGCAAACTCAGCAGCCTGCAACAAGTGCTTTAAGGTGATACTGTGATACTGTCAAAGGAGGTAACACCTCAAATCTGATGAAACACCTGGCGACGCATAGCGTTTTTTTTTTTTTAAAAGCCGAGAAATGCGCCGTATTTGATAGCTTGCTGCAAGACCTCACACCGAGCACATCTACTGCGGGTGGGTTGCCTGTTATTGGACCGGAGTTAGCAACATGAACCCGAAGAGGAGAGTCCTGGCCCCTAGCCCTGCCAGTGTAGCAGAAATGATGATGATGATGCAGCAGCAGCCGTTCTTCTCTGCGTGAGTAGCTTAATGTTGTTCGTGTGTAGTTTACGTTGAGTAGGCTAACCACGTTATTACATTAATGCATGTAAGGTGAACTAGCAAACACCGTCGTAGTTACATGCGGCTGTCTTCTTGTTTGATGGCAGATACCCCCTTCACCCTGGACAAAAAGGCTAAAATGACCAAAGAAAAAGTGGAAAACAGTTAAACATGAGAGGTTTTTGGACAAATTTGTGTTTTTTCCATTGTTTAAGCACTGCTTCCAGCCAAGAGTGATACCATATATGCCCCATAGCTGCAGAAAAGGCTAACATTGTTATCTTTTTACAAAAAAACAGCTGAACACGAGAGGTTTTTGGACCAATTTTGTGTTCTCCATTCTTTAAGCACCGGTTTGAGCACCGTTTAAGCACCGGCACCGGTATCGAATAAAACCTAAACGATACCCATCCCTAATTACGAGGACACAATTTTCACATTTCTGCATGCATGTACATGTGTTGTGACAACTTCACGATGTTATATGTGCAGGTATTCTTACATGCTGGTCTCGTACGCTCTCGCAGTTGTACAGGAAGGTCCCGAAGCGACAGCTGTAGAGGTGATCCAGGATCGTCAGCAGGAGATGCTCGTTAAACTCGAAGGCCGTAGGGAACTAAGAGATGAGAGTGACAATTCAAAGACTGAGTCCGTAATCTGAGACGTTAGTGAACATAGAAACATTTAGCAGTGTTGCTGTCTTTTTGTTGGGATGTTTCCTTCTCTCTTTTGTCAAATGCATTGAGTCAAACAGCATTTTGAGTATGTTGAGCCTAACCAGAGCAGCTCAGAGTGGGGGAGCGTGTGCCTGAACCAGCAGGTGGCTGGTTGGTCTGTGCAGCTGGACTGAGAAGAGTTCACAGTGAAATACAGTGAAATCCAGAGCGTAGCAGCCAAACAGCGTCAGCCGAGGAGGTGAACGTGGGCGAGACGACAAATTTGGACTCTTCTGTTTTTACAATCATCATTTCAAATGTGTGTTTGAAATGTTGGTTTGATTTATACAGAGTCCCAGTGAGACGTGAGAGGCCTGCTTTAGACAAACATTCAACTTACAACAGGAACGAGCTCTCAGTGACGATCGATGATGACTTTAGCTCAACGAAGCCAAAATTCATTTTGAATCTTCTGCTAGGGCTGCTCAATTAATCGAACTTTAATCTGGATTACGATCTGGGCTTTCTACGATCATTAAAAATGACTGAGCCGATTATTAGCCCCTCCCTCGTGCTTTACTCTCGCGCTGCTCCGTGTGGCAAATCGAGCGCACCTCTCTGAGTTTCGAACACGTGTCACAACAATTAAGAGCAGCGGTCTCCAACCTTTTTTGCTCCACGGACCGGTTTATGCCCGACAATATTTTCACGGACCGGCCTTTAAGGTGTCGCGGATAAATACAACAAAATAAAACCAGTACCAGTACTGAAAAAAGAAAATTTATTCATAACACACGTGAAAAGACCCAGGAAAACCGAGTTAACGATAACAAAATAACGCTGAAAACCGATAAAAACCCTGAAAACTATACATTTCACACCTGAGCCTCAACTCTCGTGGCCTGGTACCAAACGACTCACAGACCGGTACCGGTCCGAGGCCCGGGAGTTGGGGATCGCTGATTAAGAGGACCCGAGGGAAGCTCGGAAAGCTAAGCAGAAGTTATTTGGAGAGGAGAGTGATGCTGTTGGTTGAAAAGAGGTAAAAAAACTTCAGTTGTGTGGAAACATTACGGGTTCGAGTCAGACGTGGATCAAGTAGACACAGTGTGTAAACTTTGCTACAGTGTCGTAGCTGCACCACAGAGCAACACTGCAAAGTTCACTAAACATGTTTACATTTTTCATTTATTTCTTATATTGCAAACATTTGCATTGTTATCAGTATTTGCACTATTTTATATTATTTCAAGTCATTATTCAACACATTGTTATTGTTAAATAAATATCGTCAAATAATCGAGATCTCAATTTCAGTGAAAATAATCGTGATTATCATTTTTGCCATAATCGAGCAGCCCTACCTTCTGCTTCTGTAACGAGCTGTTATGTTGTTTGTTGCACTCTTTGTTTATTTGTTTATTCTCATTCATATTTGAACTATACAACAATCTGTAATGAAATTCATCCGAAATATTTGTTTCGTCAAAACGTCTTCAAGAAATGCCGCCTGTGCTGCTGGTGCAGACGAGCCTCCTGGGGGCTCCAGTTTCAAACTAAGCATGAACAGTTAACTGATACGCTCTGTTCTCGAGTTATCGGCCCTTCACGAGGTGTCGGGTTCAGGGGTCTGCTCTATATTATTGGAAATATGGTGCATCGGGTGACACCTCCAGCTCCAGTATGCAGACTGGGAGTTGGAAATGAGTGGCGTGCCCACATGAGGAGGGGAATGCACGCTGGCCTAAATGGAGGCATTAAAGTATTTGTGGGTCTTGTTCATTAGTGACAAAAGTAGATGAGTGATAGAAGTAGGGAGTGGCAGCTTAACAAAGTGTCTGCTGGGTCTGCGGTAATGGTGACACTCGATACCAGTCTGCGGTGGTGAAAAGAGGAGCGAGCATGAAAGTGAAGAGGTCCGTTTAGTGGATTTACTCTCCCGTTCTTGTCAGTGGCCACAAACGATGGATAGGCGCTGAGATGAGAAGGAGAATGATGAACGAGGCAGATAAGAGGGCCTGAAATGCCCGTCAGAGGGCATCTGGGATCTCTCTCAGCGACATGTTTAGGAGCTCTGGGTTGAGCCAGTATTCTAAATAAAAAGGAGTCATTCGAGGCAGAAGATTAGACCGACTCTTGGCTCCTCCTAACTGAGGTATTTTCGGCATGTCCAACTGGGAGGAGGCCCCAAGTTAAACCCCGGTCACACTTGATTATTGACTAGCTTGGGAAGTCCTGGTATGCCAAAAGAAGAGCTGGAAGAGGAAGCTGTGGCATCTCTGCTCAAGCCCTTCTGCTTTTCCATCAGTACCTACCTACAAACTCAGTGTTGCTACGACTGTCACAGGAAACCAGCCACGGAGGGTGTCGGGTTGAGGGGTTATCTACAAACTGCGAGCTGCTTTTTAGCTACAAAGTGCAACATTGTTACGTTCCTACATTCACGCAGTGAGACGACTGAAGCGCTGCACGTACCTGTTTAGTCATCTGCCACACACAGTCGATGAACTGAACAAAGATGGGTGATCTGTCCTGATCGGCATGGTTTTTGTCACCATGTCCTATCCTCTGAACACACACACACACACACACACACACACACAAACACACACAGATCAGAAACGTTTCCTCCTGATCAGTCGTCTTAACTCATGCGATTGAGCATATTTCAGAAACTAGATGGTGAAAAACTTACTGAGGCAAATTTGTGGCCGAAGCTGATCCATTCCTTTTCAATCAAAACCTAAAAAAGACACAGATGAAAACATCATAAATTTTAAATATCAAACAGTGCTCCTCATATCCTCTGTGAATGTCTACAGCTCATGTTCACGAGGGTGAAACGACTGACCTGGAAGCCTCTGAGAGTGCGATAGTGGCTGTCCAGCATCAGCATGGCCAGAGAGGTGAGCTGTGCAGTCCGGTCCCAGCCGTCACTGCAGTGAACTACTACGGAGTTCCCACTGGACACTTTGTCTGCAACTTGGATGGCTCCCGACAACACCAGCTACGTACAGGGATTGACACAATGCAATAAAAATACATTATTATAACAAGGTAATGTAAATGGACTGGTTCTTATGTAGCATATTTTTTACTCTGCATCGGAGAGCAATTTGCAGTCAGTATCTTGCCCAAGGATATTTGGCATGCAGGGGAAGCCAGGAATCGAACCACCAACCTTCTGATCAGTAGACGACCTGCTCTACCACCTGAGCTACAGCCACATCATGTAACCACTGACCAGTTTTGAGATGCACGTAGAAACCTCTCACCTTGACATGTTCCAACCAGTGTGTCGACTCTAGGCTGGACAGCCAGTGGGATTCCTCCACGTTGGGGTAGACGATATCTTTGAGTTTCTTCTGGGATTCCCTCATGACGTGGATATTCTGGATGTCCAAGAAGATGAGCTCTGCATTTTGGTACTCATCACCCTCGTAGCCTCCTCCGGTGGCCTGAGGATTGCACAAACAGTGGGCATGCATCTCTACACACTCAGGTGTCTATAACAGTATCAGTGGAATTAACTGGGTAAGAGACTTTGGTTAATGTTTGGGACTAATGATGACAGTGCTCTTTAAGTCGCTGGATTCATGTTGTTGCAACATTTTTTGCAGAAAAGTACCAAAACTCTGCTTTAGAGTCATATTAGACTCATTAGCAGGTTCAGGTAGACAAAGGTTAAGAGAGAGTGTGATGGAAGTATCCACAAAAATGGCGTTTTATAGGACGTTTGATTGTTGTTTCATTTTCAGATCACCCAGCATCACACATACAGTGGCTCATCCCTCTTCTAATACCTGAAAAAGCAGGTGGGGCTCACAGATATATGAGCAGAGCAGAGCTGGTGTGCCATAATAGCATAAAAGTGTCAGCAGTGCAGTGTAGGCCTTCGCTGCAACCTGCTCTGTGCAGCTGCAGGTTCAAGAGTATTTGAGAGTTTGCTGACTGAATGGCTTACTGGTGTTGGACCTAGGATGCTGGGAGGCAAACACACCCAGGACCAGAAGGCTGGACTAGAGGTGAGGTGGTGGTTCTCCTCCCTGCACTGCACTGGCCCAGGCCTCCTGTCTGCTGTTGCAGACCTCTGTTTAATCTTTCAACTGATGTTTGTTTTGTGAGTCTTTTGTTACAGATGCAGCAGATGGAGAGCAAGAAGGTCTCCACTTTTATCCCCCCAGCCCACCTTTCTGCTCCACCTTCACAGCGTCTGCTCCAGCATCCACTCTGACGATAATGTGAATCTGCAGTGCTCAAAGCAAGTATCTTTGGCACAACAAAGCATCCGCCCATCATCACCATCAGACCCTGATTCTGTTGCTAAAACTGTCAGAGCAAGTTAGAAAGTCCTACATGTGACTGTGAAAACTCAACGAGCCTGCAGCCAGGCTAACGACAGCATTAATAGTTGTCTGTTTTATTTTGTGGTTTGAATCTTATTTGTACTGTTTCGCTTTTTAAATAGATCACCTTACTGCCATAGACAACCAGTCAAAATGTATGACACACATTTAATGGTTTCTCTTTATTTTCACGAGTGTTTACTGTAGATTCTCACTGAAGGCATCAGAACTATGAATGAACACATTATGTAGTAAATAACTCAACTAATGTTTGATATTTCAGATTCTTCCAAACAGCCTTTGCTTTGATTCCTGCTTCGCTCACTCTTGGCGTTCTCTCCATGAGCTTCATGAGGTCGTCTCCCAGAGATGCTGAGCACTTGTTGGTCCTTTGCCTTCACTCTGAGCTCCATCTCATCCCAAACCATCTCCACTGGGTTTAGGTCAGGTGACTGTGGAGGCCAGACCATCTGGTCAGCACTCCATCACTCTCCTTCTTGGTCAAACAGCCCTGACACAGCCTGGAGGTGTGTTTGGGGTCATTGTGCTGTTAAAAATAAATGATGGGATGCATGTGGCTGCAGGATGCTGTGGTAGCCATGATGGTTCAGTGCACCATGCTTCACAGTGGGAACCATGCATGTAGAGACCATCGTTCACCTTTTCTCCGTCACACAAAGACACGGCAGGTGGAACCAAAGATCTCAGATTTGGACCCATCAGACCAAAGCACAGATGTCCTCTGGTCTAATGTCCACTCCTTGTGTTTCTCAGCAGCTGTTTGACCATAAAGGCCTGATTCACACAGTCTCCTCTGAACATGCAGAGATGTGTCTGCTACTGGAGCTCTGTGTGGCATCTATCTGGGCTCTGATCTGAGCTGCTGTGATTTCTGAGGCTGGTGACTCGGATGAATGTATCCTCAGCAGCAGAGGGGACTCCTGCTCTTCCTTTCCTGGGGCGTCCTCATGTGAGACAGTTTCATTGTGGTCTTGATGGTTTTTGTGACAGCACTTGGGGACACATTCAAAGCACAACACACCTGATGGTCCCAACCTCATTAAGAAGGCAAGAAATTCCACAAATGAGCCCTGACAGGCACACCTGTGAGGGGAAACATGTCAGGTGACGACAGCATGAAGCTCACAGAGAAGGCCGAGGGTTTGCAGCGCTGCCAACAAAGCAAAGGCTGGAACCTAAAATATAAAACATATCTTGCTTCATATATTTGATGTCTTCAGTTTGTATCTACAGTGTAGAAAGTAGTAAAAATAAAGAAAAACCATTAAACGAGAAGGTGTGTCCAAACCTTTGACTGGCAGTGTATATATGGTGTATACAGGTGAAGTGCTACGAATAGTTTTTGGATGTACCGTCTTAAGTTTGATTAAATTAGTAGTTAACAGATAAATGTTGCAAATAACGCCCGTGGATTGCGGTGATGTTTTCTTTTCCTTCTGACCTTGTTGGCAACTGCGTTGACGTTGGGACGAGCGTCGTATATGGTGAGCTTGGTGGTATCGTTTGCCTCCCTAATCATCTCCAGGTAGCGTTCATCGTCCTTGTTCCTTTTACCAGACATGCCAACGAGAGGCTGACTGCAGCGGACGATCACTGCTTGGTTCTCTCTGTGGATCCACGACAGGACCTAAGACAGAACAACAGCAACAACACTTTATGATACAGCGTCAATGTTAAGAACATCTGAATATGTCTGTGAAGCTTCTCAGTCATCCAGGTCATTGAAGTCTAAGGAGCTTGGGAAGAAAAGCTTCTGGACTGTCTGCCATCTATAATCCAGTTCTGAGACGCCTTAACGCCCACTCACATCCTGGGCCCTTTGACCTCAATAAGTCACATGATAGGGTGGGGCCAGGTTTCACGATGGGTTCACCTGAAACCTTGGCTGATTGTGACCTACACCTGTTTCCACACCTTGGCTCGTTTGATTAGGCAGAGGATCAATAGGGGGTCCATGACCCTCTTGGGGACACACCCACAGGGCTTAAAATCTGGGACTCTCCACCATTTGACGCCAGAACTGAAGAAGCTTCTCAGATGAAACATCTTTAAGAAACTTCAAGAAATCCAGAAGCTTTTCTCCTTAAACATCTGAATAGCCACAAACTATGTCAACAAGTCTAACCCATCATGTTTAGTCTGAAACAATCCCTTAGCCTAATGCCGGGCTCACACTGTGCGATTTTTGGCCCATTTTGAGACGATTTTTGAGTCGTGCGACCGTTTTGGCGATCGGCCCGATTTTGGCCTTCATCGTGTAGTATACGTGGGGTAACGAGAAGCGATTAACACCTCACGACCAGCTCCCGATCATCAATCGCTTGGTCGCGAGGATTTCAAACATGTTTGAAATCCTCGCGACCGTCGTGAGGGTGCCACAGCAGTTTCTCACACTGCGCACGCGCAAACACAAATGTCAGCGAAAAAGACGGTGCAGCACGGCAGTGCAGCGTGTGATCTGGACACAAGCGATGGAGGCACTTGTAGAACTTTGGAAAGCTCATCCGAGCCTTTTTAATGTGGCCTCACAAAATTATCACGACCACAACAACCGTGGAAATAGTTGGACGGACATTGCTGCTCAATCACAGCTGCCTGATCATGTTTTTCATTAGCAATTTAGCAAAGTTGATGGCGGTGGTGTGCGTGTCTGTGTGAGTGAAAGAAAGAGGGAGAGCGAGCGACAGAATTTCTGTTATAACCTTCATTTTATGGACGCACAGTGTGAGCACTCAGGTCGTATAGTGTGAGACCTGCATCGTGACCTATGAACTTCTAACCCCTGCGAGTCAATCGTACAGTTTGAGCAGGAGCTGAATCGCGCGACTGACAAACTCGCACAGTGTGAGCCCGGCATTAGACAAAGCTCTAGTTGTGTTTAGAATCTGCAGCATGTCACAAAATACCCGTCTGGACTTCCACTGCACATCTGAATGTTTTTAGCCTGCAAGCTTCCAGTACAAAAAATGCTTCCTGCATGATCCGGCATCAAACTGTAACTGCACCAAATCTGGAGCTAATGTGTGGAAACCAGGGTAAACCTTTAAATGTTATTGGATGCTCAGTCTCAAACAGGTCAGTAAAGACAACCAAGAAAATGCAGAAATTACAGTACAGCGGTCCCTCGTTTATCGTTCTAAAAACAACCCGCGATAGGTGAAATCTGCAAAGTAGCCAACTTTATTTTTTACAATTATTATAGATGTTTTAGGCTGTAAAACCCCTCACTACACACTTTATACACTTTTCTCAGACAGGTATGAACATTTGTTTAAACACTCTCAAAGTTCAAACCTTGGTAGAAACATAAGTCCAGTATTAAAGATCAAACCCTGTTTTCAGGTCCAGGACAAGTGAATAGAGCAGCTGCCAGAGAATTCAACATTAATGAATCATTAATGAATCATTAATGAATCACTGGTACGGAAGCAGAGGAAGCAAGAAGAATGAGTTGAGTAAAGTTTGACTGTTTTGTTTCGCTTAATGCGCCTTATAATCCAGGAAATACAGTAACTTGACTTTCTGTGTGATGGTTAGCATCGTTCTCATCGTTCTGGATGCTACTGCAGCTGCAAAATGTTTCATGGACATTGTTGTGTTTGTTGGGGAGAAAACTTACAAACATACAGTACAGCACGGAGTCACACTGCTAGGATCGAAGATTTATGTAAATTTGACAAGCTGAACGCACTCTGGACTGTACAGGAGACACAGCACGGAGGTGATTGAGTGACGATGGTCTGCAGCCAATCAGGATGCAGAACACAATACGTAGTAAAAAAAGAAAAAAGGCAAAACTGCTCCAAAAAAATCTGAAAAAGTGAACCGTGTTATAGCCAGGGCCCACTGAATATAGTTGGGCCCATCAACTAACACGCATCACTTAAGCAATGTGGTGGTGGGTATCTATAGCTGCCAGTTTAATTTGGCCACCAGTGATTACTGATAATGTGACTGCTAACAAGAGTAGCAGGATGAATTCTGGGATGTACACAGCTATACTTTCTGCTCAGATTGAGCCAAATGGTGCAAAAATGACAGGAAAGTACTTCACAGTGCAGATTTATAATGAGTAAAAGCACAGAGAAGTGGGTTATTCTTCAATGACACGATACGCCCCTTAATCTCAACCCAATAGAGCAGCAGCTGCAGGAGGCTACAGTAAAAGCCAAGCTGGAAACACAGCATCAGGGTCTGCAAAGTATTTTCATTCACGTATTAAACACAGTAAATGGAACAACAATAGTGATGTGCAGAGCTTTGGTAATAGACGGGGTGACAGATGAGGCGGGAGATTCCACACACTGTGATATTTACAGACCACAGTGTGACTTGTAGTGAGAGCAGGGAGGTGTGACAGTGAAGCTGAGAGAAAAAGAGGTAGTGAAGGTCGACGAGTTTAAATACCAACCATCAATGAACTGTGCAGGCAAATTCAATTTACTGAATATAGCACCAACTACAGCAGCTGTTGTTGGGATTTTCTTGCACCTCAAGGTCAAAAAAGATGAAAAGCATGCAGTCAGAGTGACGTGAAAGATGGCAGCTGAGAGTGAAGATTTAAGATGGTAGTGAGACCTGCTGTGACACAAAAGAGAAAAAAGAGGAGGACAAGCTGGAGTTAAAGATGCCTTTGGAGTGACCACAATGGACAGGATTAGGAATGAGTAGAAGGACAGCTCAGGTTGAGGTTCGGTGGTCTGGAAACAAAGTTCAAGAGGGAAGATTAAGAAGCTTCGGACACTGCAGAGAAGAAGGAAAACAGAAGGACCACAAAAAAGGAGGACACGGACAGACTGTGAAAGAGAGCCAGAGATTAGGAATGACTAATAATTAAATGCAGAGTGAGGGAAAAGGAAACACTGCATGCATCATGGGAATCCCTCAGCAGCCTACGTCTACTGCAGCATAACTAAGGGAGGATTCAGGGTCACCTGGTCCAGCCCTAACTATATGCTTTAGCAAAAAGGAAGGTTTTAAGCCTAATCTTAAAAGTAGAGATAGTGTCTGTCTCCTGAATCCAAACTGGAAGCTGGTTCCACAGAAGAGGGGCCTGAAAACTGAAGTATGAGGAAGTATAGCACTGTATGCATTCAAAGATCTGGTCTAACTCAAAAAGTCTTTCCTATATTTGACAGCTTAGTCTCGCCCTCACCGGTATTCGTCCTCTTGACCGGAAAGCAGCCACTTTTCGGAGGTCCTCCTCTTTACTTTTGTAGGGTACGGCCAGCACAGTGGGGTAGGTGTCGCACAGATCGTAGCTCTTATTGATGAATGATATACGCCACTTGTTGTTAGGTAAACCCTGGAAGAGATAATGATCATTACTGGCTCATTTCTTTGAAACTCAAACTCTAACAGTAAATCTTTGCTGACTGTTCAGAAGCATCAGACCTCACAGGTCATCAGGTTTTTAACATCAAGGCTTCTGAGGGTGCGTTCGCTTACTGTGGTTCTAATAAAAACAGATTATCAGCCCTTATAGAAAACACTGCCATTCCTATTGTCCTGAGCATTTGTACTGGGACCCCGATACTGCGCACGTTGTCTTTCCTACCTGCCGTCTGAACTCCTCTACGGGTTTGTAGATGGTCCAGCCGGTCTCAGCATATTTCTCTTGACTCACATACGCAAAAAGAGGCTGGACAGAAGCAAAAGAGAGAAACGTGTAACGTTACTGTACACAGTGGTCTTATAGAAACAGCAGCACAGCTATTAGAACAGCCAGTAACAGTAAAGCACACGAGCAGGGAGCGTTTTTAAATATTAAGCCTCCATCGATGTTATAATACTCTTTGTTTGGACAGCAGGCAGTTAGCAGAACGAATGAAGGGGCTTTATTGGCTTCAAATTAGTTTTTACCAGAAACATAAAAGGTCAGCTCAAAGTTGAATGAAAATCCTGTTGTTTTTTTTCACGTTCAAGCTTTAATATCCGTGAAAATAAACATTACAGGCTTGTATAAAAGCTATCAGACGCCTAACAAACTGTGGTTCCCAACGGCCTCCAAATCTGCTGCCAGCTCAGACTTAAAGCCGTCGTCACTGTAATGTAAGTGTTTGTGCCAAAGAAGAACCAGCTGTAGTTTTACTAGATGATGCAATTTGAAAATAGAGCCTCAGAAATGCTGGAGCAACATTTTTAAAAACAGCACCAAATCACAACAACAGTCACCTCAAAGCGCTTTATACTGTAAGGTAGACCCAACAATCATATGACCCCCTATGAGCAAGACTTTGGTGACAGTGGGAAGGAAAAACTCCCTTTTAACAGGAAGAAACCTCTGACAGGCTCAGGAAGGGGCTGTGATTGGATGGGGTGAGAGAATACCTGGAAATTTTTCAGGCAAATCTGAGATGGTCAGCTGAGTCTGAGTGCTGATGGACTTACATGGAAAGAACAGGAAGTCTTGAACTACATTTTGGCATGTGCAAGTACTGCAGATGGAGCAGATGTGTGGACTGTGGGACAGGGAGGGGGCTGCATATCAAAATTTCAGCATTTGCACAAATGCCTGGAAAGAAATTAAATGGAGGATTTCCATTGGCAGACACAACTGGTTTGGGCGATACACTGACTGCTTCCCATACAGTCAATGTTCAAGCACAGGCGTCTCTGGCAAACAGAAGCCATATTTAAAACCCATAATGTTTATTAGGCTCTGTCAAAATAAGGTGTTCTTCTTTTTCCACATACTAATACAAAGCAGCAGACGTGAGAAGGTTTCTTACCAGACCGTGTGACAGAGGAAAGGCATATCTGAAAAGAACCTCAAAAATATCTCGTCTGCTGTGGCCTTCCTGCTTCAGGGCAAACCTCAAATTCCTCATGTCCTGGTGACACAACAGATCAAACACTGTCAACACACAACATGTAAGACCTGCAAAACAGATACAACTAAAAGAAAATGTTGTGAAAGTGTTGCTGTGACACTTTAAGCTACCAGCACATGTGTGCGATGGCAGAGATGAGACTTTAAGTTCTTTTAAAATAAAAATCCAGTAACTGTAAAAAAGCAAATGACTTCTGAACATTAAACAAACACCTTGCAAGTGATATCCAGGCCATAGGAGTTTTCTCCTCTGCTCGACGCCCCGCCCATCTTCTCCACTCGACTGATGGTGCCCAATGGAACGTCCAGCATCACCGTCACATCCTGCAACACAAATATAGTCACGTGACCTCAGCAACAGGAAGCTGTTCTGTTACGCGAGGTCCGGCGTGTATTAAAAACAATGCACGGCACACACACAGCTCTTATTTAAGAGCATGCAGTGGAATAAACTTTAGGACCCTCCCAGCTCGTCCCTGTGACCTGACAGGCAGAGAAACACTTGCACCCACTCAAACTGATGAACATTTTAGGATACTGAAAACAAGCTCCAGGTACGAGCTTTTAGCAGAGGTAAAAAAACACTCCACCTCAGGTATGACCACGGAAATGCAAATGTAACGGTCCCACTTGTCCCGTACACGTCACATACTTTGATCTTATTCATGCCTCGCAGTTTTTCCCAGTCTTACCATCAAAGACAAAACGACGGCAGAAAACGTTAGGGCTGCTCAATTAATCGAATTTTAATCTCGATTACGATCTGGGCTTTCTACGATCATTAAAAATGACTGAGCCGATTATTAGCCCCTCCCTCGTGCTTTACTCTCGCGCTGCTCCGTGTGGCAAATCGAGCGCACCTCTCTGCATTTCGAACACGTGTCACAACAATTAAGAGCAGCGGTCTCCAACCTTTTTTGCGCCACGGACCGGTTTATGCCCGACAATATTTTCATGGACCGGCCTTTAAGGTGTCGCGGATAAATACAACAAAATAAAACTAGTACCGGTACCAAAAAAAGAAGATTTATTCATAACACACGTGAAAAGACCAAGGAAAACCGAGTTAACGATAAAAACCATAACAAAATAACGCTGAAAACCGATAAAAACCCTGAAAACTATACATTTCACACCTGAGCCTCAACTCTCGCGGCCCGGTACCAAACGACTCACGGACCGGTACCGGTCCGAGGCCCGGGGGTTGGGGATCGCTGATTAAGAGGACCCGAGGGAAGCTCGGAAAGCTAAGCAGAAGTTATTTGGAGAGGAGAGTGACGCTGTTGGTTGAAAAGAGGTAAAAAAAACTTCAGTGGTGTGGAAACATTATGGGTTCATGAGTCAGACGTGGATCAAGTAGACATAGTGTGTAAACTTTGCTACAGTGTCGTAGCTGCACCACAGAGCAGCACTGCAAAGTTCACTAAACATAGATGTTTACATTTTTCATTTATTTCTTATATTGCAAACATTTGCACTGTTATCAGTATTTGCACTATTTTATATTATTTCAAGTCATTATTCAACACATTGTTATTGTTAAATAAATATCGTCAAATAATCGAGATCTCAATTTCAGTGAAAATAATCGTGATTATCATTTTTGCCATAATCGAGCAGCCCTAGAAAACGTTAATGAAAATTTGAGTGATCGTGTCACCAAACACGATACCTGCCCTGACGGCCTGCTCCGCTAAATTAATGGTGAATAATGCATGCTCCAGTGCCAACAGGTCATTTATTATAAATGACTTGTTCTGTAAAACTGGACTTTATAATAATCTCTGAGATGTGACGGCGTGAGAAGGAAGTCATGCATCGTTTAACTGTGTCGTAGGAATTGTTCGGCTTTCTGTCCACCACAGAACGGTTCCTGGTACTAATGCTGAGAGTTTCATATGATCTCTGTCAGCTTCAAGACTTCATCTTCTCCAAGGATAAAGTAGTAATCAACACTGTGAAAAACTAACATTCATGCTGATGGTTTAGCAGACAGTGTTGCTGCCTCACCACCTCCCCCTGCCACACTCTCACCCATCTACTCTAAGGACACTCTCAGATCATGGTCTTCACACTGATCTTCAACATTGGCTCCTTCCTGTTTCAAACATTCAACAATCACGCCAGTAACCAAGAAGCCCTCTGTGACACCTGCAGGACGCCACCTGTAGGTTGTGTGCAGACAGGTCGGGGACTGTCGACATAGAACTGCATAAATCCTTCATAAGAAAGATGAAGTCTGGGGAGAATCACATCTAAATCGGAGCACTAGCACCCCTCAGTCCTCGACCGTCTGCCCTTCTACACAAATAACTTCACATGCAAAGGTCCTTCTGTTAAAGCTTAAAGTTTGCAGACAACATAACGGTCACTGGACTCACCGAGGACAGTGAAGAGTCCAGTGACTCTTATTGTAAAGCCATTAACTCTCTCTCATCTTTATTATCACTCAGTTTTACTCGACAGCTGGGAGAGGCTCCAGCGTGACGCTAAACTGGCTCAGCAGTAGAAACTCACAACGATAACTGGAAAATAAACACATTTACTGTAAACACACAATTACAAAATTAGCAACGGACACTCGTGTTATAAATATATACTCAATAACAACACTCAATAATGCCTATATTTACCTGGGAACACGTCACACGTTCAAATTCACCGTGTAAAACTAGCAAAACGACTCACAGCGTCCACAAAAAGCATCCACGCTGGTCCCAAAATCAAAACTCGGATCACGGTTTAAGTCACCGATCAATTTTCAGATCAGCAAAAAACGAAAAAAGACAAATAAATGGCAAATTTAATTTTTATTATTTAAGTATTTTTTGCCTATTAAATAACATTCAGCTCAAGACTCATTCCACTCATTTATATAAAAACAAATTAAGGTGTGACGTCGGGCAGGGCTTCGTATCTCACGCTGTGATGTAACGAGCGGTCGCGGTCACATGGCTTCCCGTTGCCCTGGAAGTCCGCCCACCTGTAGTTAGGGCTACAGAAGCGCCCGGGACAGCTCAGCCATAACTTTAGACTTTCCTGCTCGTACATGCTTGGATGATATTGTCAATGAAGTGTGGGCGCGACAGGATATCCAATCGTGGCCTCACGTCTGCAGCTTTAGCGCGGTGCGACTGGGCAGCAAAGGCTGCTCAAACGCCGATATCAGCAGTTGTTGTGCAGCCTTCATCTTAGCTCCTGTCACATCAGGGTGACGTCATGAGCCGCCCGGCGTGTTGCCAGGCTCATGAGGCTTCCTCGTGCCGCACCGTCGACAGACCGTGGTGGTTTTACACCCTTTATATTTTGAACTTTTTACATTTTAATAAGACAAAAACAGAAGTGATGGTTTGGTGGCATTTCTGAGTATGATGGTGGTTCCCTATCACAGTATGTCATCACAGTTAAAACGGATGCAGACGTTAAACTTGAAAGCAACGTCAAGCTGCTGCTTTTTTTCCCCCCATTTAAGGCGGTCCGCCAAAATAAAGCTTTTTATCAAGGCAGCTTTTTCAGACAGTCGCACACAGCTTTGTTACATCTAGGCTGGATTACAGTCACACACTTTATTATAGAGCACGTCCATGAGGCGTCTGCAGGTTGTTTCCAAAAGCTGCAGCGCATCTTTTAACTGGAACAAAAACGTCTGAGCACATGAGCCCATTTTCAGCCCTTTGATCCTTTTCAAACTTCTTTTATTTGTTTTAAAGCTCCTGCTGGCCCGTGACCGTGCTTCACTGTAGCTGCTCCAAAGCTGCCTCTTCTCTTTATGCTCGTTGTATATGTGCAGCATTTTGTGAACCCTGTTTTTTTTAAGGTGCTTTATAAATAAAGGTGGTAAATGCTAAACTTAGTCTGTAACAAAGCAAAAGTGCAACAACAGGAAAACTCAGAAAAAAACTCTGAGTTGTGTGTGCGCACGCACACACACGCGCACGCACACACACACACTCACATGCACACACGCATGCATGCACACATACATGCACACACGCACACACACACGCACGGAAGCACGCACGCACACACACGCACGCACGCACGCACGCACACACACGCACGCACGCACACACACGCACGCACACATACATGCACACACACACACACACACACACACTTACACACGCACGCACGCACGCACACACACACACATACATGCACGCATGCACACACACACATGCACACACACACACGCACGCACACACGCACACACACACACATACATGCACGCATGCACACACACACACATGCACACACACACGCACGCACACACTCACACATACGCATGCACACACACATACACACACACACACACACACACACTCACATACACATACGCATGCACACATACGCACGCACGGACACACACACATACATGCACACACGCACACACACGCACGCACACACACATACACGCGCACACACACACTCCTCGTGCATATGGTACGACAACGTTTCCACATGCCCCTGGTACACTGCGCAGAAACACCTTGCCCCACACACGCACACACATACACACACACACACACACACACGTGCACACACACTTACAGCATCTGAGCTCTTGAAGTAAAGTCTGAAGTTGGTGATCAACACTTTGCCTTTCACGGCTCCGCTGAACGGACAGATGTAGATTATGTCTTTATCTGGAAAGACAGGAGAGTCAGAATATGAGAAACTTGTGGAGCAAACAGTCTTATTCATCAGCTCCACACGACTCACCGGTAATCCTTTCCTCTCCAGGCAGCAGGGACACGTCAGATAACAATTCCATCTTCAGAGACTCTTTGGGGGTCTGCAAACACCAAGATCAACACACATGACTGCTTTGAACCTGCAATGATGTCAAACCGGCCAAAAGCAATTTTAGCTTTTATTAAATTTACAATTTAGCCCCGCCCTCATTTATTAACATTCAGTCCATCACCTGATGAGTTTGTAAGTTTGCTCATTGTTTATATGCAAACACTGTTTGACAATATTGTGAAACGTTTTTGATCGTTTCAGATTTTTCACAGATTTTCTCGCCATGTTTGCACCATCACTCTACTTTCTGCAGTACAACACTGTTCAGCTGATGCTGACGAGGGTTTGGTACCACAGTGTGTCCAGCACTGCTTTATGCAGACAGAGGGGGCTGGAAGTAACACCTGTAGGAGTTAGTAGCAGCTTCTGCACTGCTAACTGCTAACTGTTAACCCATGTTGTCCCTGAAAAAGGCCTTTTTGTATCAGTCTGTTGGTGTAAACTTACCTTTTTTAACCTTTGTACCATCTTAAACTGTTTATGTGACTTGAATGACTTCAATTGTACTAAATAACTGGAATAATTGTTCTAAAACCTTTCAGCGGTAGTGCAGTTAAATGTGTTATTCGTCTAACTGACAGTTATCACAGTAATAGAAGCTCAGAAAAAAAGAAAACAGGAACAGAGATTTGGCTTCTTCTGTGTCACACTGAACTCGACATCTTTTAAGAAGCGCCTTTGACACATCAATCAAACGCACAACACAGACACACAAACGCATACTTACAGGGGGCGTGTGTGACTCTAAGATGTTGTACACTGAAACAGGTGAGGCCATTGCTGAGGGAGGGAGTTTCCACAGGCTGAGGAAGAGAGACACAGGACTGTGAGGGCTCTCTGTTGATGATGACAAAATATGAGATGCTAGCAAGCTTGATCGCAGCTCCAGGACCTGAACAGGACTTTCACAAATACTGCTCTTGCAGTAAAATGGATATATCCTAATAACTGTTCAATAAAATTAAATGTTGTTTAATTTACAACAACGATCGTCTCAAGACTTGTAATTGGACGGTAAAGACCAGACTTGGTGACGGTGGAAAGGACGAACGCTCCAAACACAAAGACATCTGCAGCAGAGGGTCAGCAGGACGTGAAGTGAAGGAGAAACCAAACACTGAAGGGCTGAGATGATTCAACACAGATTCTTTGCTTTCACACAAGGCTCTGTGGCGCCACGGTTACCATGGAAACGCCAACGCGAGCGACTAGAAACAGACCGTCCAAGAAGACAAAGCAATAACTTTTATCTGCTTTGCACCTACTTGAGATTATTTATATATTTTTGCATTTATGAAAAAATTAAATGTTTGATGAAACAAACGTTGCAATTTCTAAAATAGAAGCTAATGAGCAGTTTGTTTTTAAACACCAGCCTTTCTTTGAGTATTTATTATTGATCATTAATAAGGAACATTTAAATAACTCATTAAAACAGTCGATAGCTGCAGCCCTACTTAGCATAAAAGCTTAGCCTGACTGTATGAGGAGAACATTCTAGATTACACTGAACCTATTGAGTAAACACTGACTAATAAAATGTTAATGTTCAGGTGATATCCTGTATAATATGTTGTTTAAGAGCCAGGCATGTAGCTTAGGATGGAGAGCAGGTCACCTATGAACTGGAAGGTTGGTGGTTCAACCCCTATCTGCTCCAGTCTGCCAAATTTCCTCGGGCAAGTTTCTAACCCCCAGGTGCTCCGATGCATCCGTCAGAGTAGGAATGTGTGAACGTTAGATGGAAAGATAGCGAGCACAGAAAACATGGTTGTGCGAATGTGTGAAGTTGTGTAAAGCGCTTTGAGTGCTCAGAGTAAGAAAGCACTATATACAAAACTATACACAGGTTACACTACTCAAGGGAAAGACTTCACAAAATGTACCCAGACTGCTCCCCCCTCTGTGAAAAATGTATGATACATTATGGAAATCTGTTACATTGTTTTGCACTTTGTCCAAGGCTTCAGGGTTTTTGGTGTGACATTTTTACCTACTTGTCTAATATTTTTAAGAGTAAGATTGAGCCAAATCCAATAGTAATTATCTTTGGGATCTCCAAAGAAACACAAAATTTACAACACTCTCAAAAAAGGTTTATGTCATATGCATTGATTATTGCAAAGAAACTGATCCTGCAGCTTTGGAAAGGCAAAGAGACGCCTGTATTAAAGACGTGGTTACAGAACTTACAAATACTCTTCATCTTGAAAAAATAAGATATACCATGAATGATAATGTAAAAGACTTAATCTGGCATCCTTTACTTACATACCTTTGGAAAATATAAACTTTCTTTTTTTCTGGCAGTCGGGGGATTGGCGCCCATATTGGTTGGTTTTTTTGTTTTGTTTTTTCTCTTTCTTCCTTTTGATGTTGTTTATTTGTCTGTTTTGTAAGCTTAGAGAAAAAAAAGGGGGCATAAGTTCTATCAATTTGTAACAACCATGATACCTAATAATAAAAGATATTTGAAACAAGAATATATATAAGAACCAGTCCATGTACCATTTACAAAGCAGTAAGCTAAAGTGCATTAGCTGTGTTGCTGGGTCTTGTCACTCAGCAGCACTTCCTGTTATCAGGTCACTGATCCAATCTAAATGTTAGAAAAACATTTTTTTAAACTCTTTGCACTGCAGAGCTACTTCACTTACGTCCAACAAGCAATCAGCCTGCGTCAAAAACATGTTTCCACAAAGGCAGGAAGACATGACGCCAGCAAGCACAGTAAAAAATGTCAGATTTAAGCAGCTGATTAAAGTAACTGAGCCTCTCTACCAACATTTCTCTCAGAGCCGTGTTCAGCAGCATTGGACTGGTAGTTACACAAGTTATGGGACGCCAAACAAAAGCGTGAGCAAAGATACCATCTATCCGCTGCACTGCACGACAACACACAAGGGAAGGTTTTATTATTTTACTTGAAATGTAACAATAGTGTGAAATTAATTAAACACAAGTAAAATACTTGTAATTAAATAAGTATAAATTACTTATAGGCTGGTTCACAGGTTTGAAGTCTGTCAGTTGCCCAAATCAGAACTAGAATCATATAAATGCATCTCATGTAGCATTTAAAATGTAAGCATTATGTATCACCTCTGTTAAAGAAATCTGATCGTCTGCAAACACAGAAACAAAGAAAGTCAACTCTAAAGTGCTTCTACATCCGCCTGCTGCCTCTGACACTGTGGATCACAGGGTCCTTCTACTTCAGCTACAACATGAAACTGGATTAAAGTCACAGTTCTGACCTGGTTTGAATCAGGCCTGACAAACTTGTTTTGTACAGGTGGGAGCATCGCTCACTTGTGGAGTACCTCAAGGGTCCGTTCTGGGCCCACTTCTCTTTTCATTGCACATGTTGCCCTAATTTCTATCTTTAGAAAAGATCGGCTTTCTTTCCACTGCGTTGCCGTGACATCCAGGTGTTTATGCCCATTCAGCTGAAATTGTCTTAGTGACTTTAAGTCCTGGATGAGGATAAATTTCCTACATTTTAATGAAAGAAGGACCAATTTCAAACGCTTTGGTAAATATGACTCTTACAGTCATGTTGCTGTAAAAAATCTGGGCGTGACTTTTAACAGGTTTCTTAAAATGGTCCAACAAATAACAGTCATCACTACAGTTTGTTTTTATCACCTCAGAGTCACTGAAGAAGTAAAGCTTTACCTCTTACATGCTTCTATCACTTGCCGCCTGGACTACTTTAACTTTGGTGTTGAACAGTTATCTTTATCTTTAGTCCAGAATGTGGCAGCTCGCCTCTTAACAGGCGTTAGAAAGCATGCACGCATCACCGCGGTCTGAGGTCATCTAACCAGATGCTCTTAAGTAATCCTGAAACCAGATTAAAACAGAGGTGATCGAGCTCGTGCATCTACAGCACCAGATCTACAGAATCAATACCACGCCACAGCTGCACAGCTCAGACACTGCACACGTGTAAATCTTTATTAAAACATTTATTCTCTCGCTGTGACATCATCATAGACGGTTGCATTTTGTCCAAAATAAAATTTTTAATTGTTTTTTTCTACTTTTTTATGTTAATGTTAAGTATTGTGTTACATGTTTCTGCAGACTTTTTAGAACTACATCATTTCAGTGTACAGCACTTTGTTGTTTTAAATGTGCTACATATATAAATTTGACCTCGAGTACATCACAGTTACTTCGTTTCAGAAGGCAAAACCACCTTTTTGCTGTCAGGCGTCGTCGAATGGTTTCAAGCGTCAGACCTGCAAGAGTCAAGGATGCAACAACGTGCATTAATGGAGGTGGAAACAGTGACATCACACCGCTGTGAGGCTTAGTTTAACACCCAGACTGATAATATGCAATAAAACCTTCAGCCGTTAAAACTGTGTGCAAGACTTATGATATAAATAACGATTACCGCAAACTAGCATAAGATATAAATAACTGGTTGTCTAGTTGAGGAGCTCTAGTCTGAGCATGATTCTGTTCTACGACCTCACAGACTGGCTACGCGCTGCCTCCTCTGGCTCTTTCCTTTACCTTGAGTCTGACATATGTGTTTTATGTGTTTGAGTCACATACAAATGATGTAATGGGACTTTCAGGCCACCTGGCTATATACTGCAGTGACTTCATGCACCTTAACAGCAGGTATAAATATAACTGACTGTGAGTCTGCATCGGCAGGCAAAGAGACTGTTGCAGTGGGCATACTGGGACCATAAGTGTCTCTTTTGTCCCAGCTCCCTCCCCTCAACCCTCACTGGTCGCAGACTGGTCCTGCTGGAGGTTTCTTCCTGTGGGAGTTTTTCCTTCCAACTGTCACCAAGTGCTTGCTCACAGGGGGTCATTTAATTGTTGGAATTGTCTCTATTATTGTCTTTACTCTACAATATAAATACTTGAGTAGGGCTGTGCGATATGACCAAAATCTCATATCCCGATATAAGACATCTATCGTCCAATAACAATATAAAATCACAAAAATGTAACATTTTCTGTAAATTCTGTGAATCTCGAGCAGCTCAACTTGCGGGACGTGTTTCCAGCTGCGCGTCATGTAGCTGGAGTCGAGTGTTTTAACAGATGCATGAAACTATTTTTAGACATAAGTTGTAACAGCCGCCGTTTTCTTTGTGAGTATTTATTACACGGCGTGCTGCGGGGAAAAGCCTGTTCTAACGTTTGAGTCTAAGGTTTATTTTTTAGCACCTGGCGTCTCTTTTTTACTTCTCACCCGTAAATAATCTGCTCTTTCACGTGATTCAGTTTATTTTGAAAAGTCTCAACAGGATCTTGAGCTTTATTGTGAAAGGTTTATGTGGAACAAGTGGACATGCGAAGGTGTTACCGTCGTTGTTGCTAACAACAACGCATAAAAACAAACGCTTGTCTGTCCGTAGTGTGGTTATATTACATATAAGAGAAAGAGAACTTTAATAAATTAATATAGCCACTACAGCGACCATCAAAACGATGAAAAAATATTGCCGTAAACAGTTTATTTTGCGACACCACGAAACAAACGATAGCGTAAAATGAAACAATAGACGCTTTTATATTGTCATCAGATATACATCATTATATCAACAGCCCTAGCCTTGAGGACATTGTTGTTATCATTTGGCGCCAGATAATTACAACTGAACTGAATTAAACTGAGTGACGAACAGTCTTAATGTGTTAACGAGCGTGAGTCGTGAGCAGGGTTATTATCCCTACTACAACTGAAACTAAAGAAAAAACTCAAACTAGATACAAACATCCCCGAAAGACTAAAACTAGCACTGAGACTTCTTTCTTTTTCTTTTTTTTTAGATAAAAACTGAACTGAAAATCGACTCAGGAAACCAACTGAGACCAAATTCAACTCAAAACCAAAAGTCAAAATGAAAAATATAAAAACACTGATTGTGAATTAAGATAGTAAAAAAAACTCTTCCTTCTTAATCCAGCGACTTCAAAAATCAATCATGTGAATAAGTTTCAACAAATGCGTTCAAAGAAAACAACAAGACTTAAACCCCACTATTACAGACATGCCACCTGTCTGTTACACTGAGTCACTGACAGCTGTGTGACAGACAGAATGTAACTAAACTCTACTGAAAATCATCACATTACATCTGACACATGACATGAGAAAATAGAACAAATGAAGAACATCTTCAACTAATACTTCAGAGCCGAGTGTCACATACACAAGATTTGCTTCTTGGTACAAAACGCTGAATTACGTGTCGTCTCTATCTCCTCTAAGGGGGATTGTGATGACATCATCTGTGTGTCCAGGGCTGTTTGTTTGTTTTGTAAAACTATCAGTTTGGGGCACTTTAGCACAGACCGAGACTTGTCCTCAGGACACTCAGTGTTGCTGTTTTATTTGACGAGATGAAATCGTGCCGCGGACTCGAGTCTCAGCACCGCTGAGCTATCCTTCCTCGCAGCCCTCTGTGCGTTTGTGTGCGCTCTTCTTCCTTTCTGCTGTGTGCAGCCTCATAGCGTGATGATGCTACCACCAAGCCCAGCTTTGCCTGGTATTAACAAGCAGTGAGCAGGCCCTGATGCTCGGAGCTCTGCCAAAAACAGCCCAGCTCATCGAAACAATGAACAATTTCCCTCCTGCTCTCAGACTTTGAAATGGAGTTTGATGAAAGGGCCAAACAAGGCGCTTCACTGTACACTGCCCAAGTGCAGCAACAATACAGGAATGTGTGTCTGATCTCTGCCACGGCGCTCCTGGACATACCAAAACCTTTAGGACTTTTTCAGGACATTTCACAGACGCAGCAACTGAAAAGTCATGTTTGACTTACACTTTGTGGTTTATTTAGTGAAGATTAATTGCCCAAAGTGTTCATTCTAAACCAGGTTTTAAAGCAAAACAGTCAGTGGACTCAAAAACATCCTGACTCAAATGTACATGAAACCAGCAGCAGTGAATGCTTCCTCATTTTGTGAAACGCCAGGACAGCAGGGTGGAGTAACAAGTGAAAACCTATGAAAAAATATAGTGTGTGTCATCAGTAGGTTTGAGAAAATGAGAATAGCTGCTGTGGTTCGATATGTTTCAAGTGTTTTATAGCAATACATGTGAAATACTCTGTATAGGACTGAAAGTGTTAATACTACTCATTCATTTCATATTAGGTTAGTCAGTCTTTGATTCGACAGCTCCTGATTTAAGTCGGTATTTTGGGTGTGAATCTTCCCAGTCACACACTAAAACAGCACCATATTTAAGGTGTTAACGATTCTAACATTAATACAATGAACAATATTTAAAGTTGTAACCACAAACAATCCCTTTAGTTCCTAAATCACTGTGTACTAAGAGAGTTTTTGCAGTGTAATAATAAACTCTGCAGCGTCATTTAGGACAATGGTCCCCAACCCCCGGTCCGTGAGTCGTTTGGTACCGGGCCACGAGAGTTGAGTCTCAGGTGTGAAATGTATAGTTTTCAGGGTTTTTATCGGTTTTAAGCGTTATTTTGTTATCGTTTTTATCGTTTACTCGGTTTTCCTGGGTCTTTTCATGTGTGTTATGAATAAATTTTCTTTTTTTCGGTAGCGGTACTAGTTTTATTTTGTTGTATTTATCCGCGACACCTTAAAGCAGCGGTCCCCAACCTTTTTTGCGCCACGGACCAGTTTATGCCCGACAATATTTTCATGGACCGGCCTGAAAAGACCAAAGAAAACAGAGTAAACGATAAAAACAATAACAAAATAACGCTGAAAACCGATAAAAACCCTGAAAACTATACATTTCACACCTGAGCCTCAACTCTCGCGGCCCGGTACCAAACGACTCACGGACCGGTTCCGGTCCGAGGGTTGGGGACCGCTGCCTTAAAGGCCGGTCCATGAAAATATTGTCGGGCATAAACCGGTCCGTGGCGCAAAAAAGGTTGGGGACCGCTGATTTAGGATCAACACCTGTGTAATTGAAACACTTGTAAAGGAGACATTAAACACTAAATGCAGAGGCTAACACAATGGAGCCCTGCTCTCACAACCTGATGCAGGTATAACACTGTTTGTTAGCTGGATTTAACAAATAACAGCTTAAAGTTCGTTTTAGAAACATGTGGAGCTCCGTCTTCACTGGGATGATTTGTTAAAACCACATATACGCTGTTCACTTTCACTCTGTGTCTCTTTAGCAGTAATTCGCGCGTCGTTGTTTGGCTAGCTGCACTGCCAGGAGAAAATCCACCTGTTAGCTGCAATGTTTGGTTGAATAAATGAGAACAGATCGGAGGAGAGCCTGTTTGACTCCGGTGACAGGTGGATGACCGCTGCATCCGGCCTATCGTGGAAAAACTCGAGTGTCAGACTGCAGCTTGTTGGTCTGGTGACTCAGACAGCCTCTTCTCCTCCACACTGTCCTCGTTTATAAACCTGAACATTACGGCTAACAGCGTGTCTGTGCAGCTAGCCAAACAACGAGGAACCCCTGGTCAAGAGATAGTAAAACTGGACAGTGTAGCCTTGGTTTTAACATAAAACTCATTGTTGCAGCCCGGGGAAGAACAAAAGCGATCTCCTCGAACTGATTTTTAGTTTCAGTCTCCTTATATTCCCCTGAGTTATTGGGTCTATTACAAGTTAGCTAACATAAGCTAATGTTAGTCTAGGTCTAGGTGCACGCTCAGTCACCAAGGTAAGTAAATCTGTTCATCTGGACGTTACCACTGGGAGAAATGTTTGATCGGTGGTTGTTGATCAATGGTTGTGACAATTTGCATATTAATGATGAATGAACAGCCCATTGTTCCTTCAGTGGTGCTGGTTTCAGTCACTGTGCAAATGTCCAGTTTATAAGGTTGGAAACCTGCAGTGAGCTGAGACTGAAGAAGGACGAGGGACGAAACGTTTCTCCTGCTGAAAACATCCAGATGAACAGATTCAACCTTTCTGCTGATGGAAACCAGCCAACCGGTGACTTAAGGATCCGCACAGACAGAAGATGGTGCTAAATATGCTTTTACAACTTTAAGCACTTATTTCTTAAATCCAGCTACACTGATGGTGTTATATCTGTGTCCGTTTTTGAGAGCAGAGCTCAATGGTGTAAATTTATACATTTGGTGTTTCATATCCCTTTTAAAGAACAAAAGAAATGACACTTTATAAAACAAAACATGACGATATTGTTGTTTTTAAGATTTTTAATAACCTAAACGACTCGCTGATGTGGGCAGTGATCTCTCTGAACAGAGGCCGGCGCAGTAGGTCGAGCCCACAGTCAAACAGCAAAGTTTCTATGTCTAAATATGGCTGCTCGTTTAGATCTACAGCCATGTTTCTCCTCTAATGATTTCTGTGCACAAAGCTGTTAATTCCACGCGTGATGTGTCTGAACGTGTTCAACGCTGAAGCTGCTTCTGACTTTTTATAAACTCGGCAACTAATGATGATTAACATAAGCAACAGAAACATTTTTACTTAGTAAAAGCTGTCTGCATCTGCAAGTATTGTATTTTATTTGGGAGCACGGCGACATGAAGCAGCATTATCGCGTAATAACGGGTTAATAGACCTGTTTCCACTCCTGCCTTAGTCAGCTGCTGTGAAACAGAACAAAACACAAGGAGCCGCTTTCGGCGTCCGAAACCAGCTCAAATATTCCAAGCACAGGAAAAGTGTGGCTTCCAGTCTTTTTACAATTCAGCGACAAAACTGGGAAGCGTTCGTGGAAAAATCTGAGCACTGCAGGAAGCGGAGTGAAAAACAGACAAAGCTACGCCGAAACGCCTTAAATGAACTTTTTTAACTCAGCCATTCCAATAGACACAGATGTGCACCAGGAAATAGAGCAGGCCTACACGGGAAGACAGCTTGTTCCACCCGAGATTCACACGTTTCTGATTAACAGAGCGCAGAAACCTGCGACAACGCCCTCCGAATAACACTTCATATGTACCCAGGTGACCTCGTTCCGGCCAGATGCCTCAACTTACCCGCAAATTGCGATTCTCCCGTGGCTGAAAGTCGGCCTGTTTCCCTCAAGCTACAACAGGAACTCACTCTAGGTCACGTGCCGGCCTGTCATGGCACGGATTGGCTGGTTGTCAAACGACAGCTCGCAAAGGCTCGAGGGAAATGTAGTTTTCGGACGGCTCGGCCTACACGCCTCATTTGGAGCAGGTGTGCCTGGTTTTTATGTTGACGTGTATATACATGTTTTATACTAATGTAGATATGGTTACTCCAGCTGAAATCATTATTTTATTTAATAATTTAATAATTAATAATAATAATAAAATTATAATAATCATTTTTCACTGTTACTTTTAAATGTTATAAGCTAACCTATTGTGCTGATGTCTAGAGTAGCGCTATTTCACATTATCACTTATTTATTTTACCAATTTTTCTAGTATGAATCAGCCATTTCAGCTCCCATCTCCTCCCTTTAATAGAAAGTTATTTTGACTGGCTTTCAGTTTTGTCTTGTGTGAGACACAGTGGTTCTTAACGTTGAGCAATTGTCCCTGAGTTAAAGCTGTTAAGAAAATGGTTCAGTTCGTGTAATCTGATCACAGTGTATATATAATTTATTAGATGTGTTAATTAATTTTGGCAATAGTACGCACGTGATTAGCAGTATCCTTGTATATGCCAGTTTAGTAAAACATGTATTAATTACTCCTGTCTCAGAGAAGCCACATACCGGACATGGATCCTGCAAGGTGAGTACTAGTAACGAGCAGCAACTGTCACTGCTTCAGTCGGGCTGGGCACGCCTCCAACCTGCTTCTCCAGCTTAGCCAGCCAATCCTGTATATGCAGAAAAATAAACAACAGGATTCCCTGTTTACTTTCAAAAACTCAAAATACTCCACAGTCCATGGTAACTGCCACACGGGATCTCATCTTAAGCTTTTTAACCATAAATCATCCCTGAAATTTTAGCTATGACTTAAAAAGACCTAAAAGTTCTATTGACTATAATTAAATAGTTTTTAACGGCGAAATGTGGAGGAGACATCAAAAGTAGTTAAAAATGGCCAATTATACCCTGGACCCCAGAGGGTTAAAGTAACGCAATAGTTACTTTTCAAGTAATTAATTACTTTTAAAGTCTTGTAACTCAGTTACTGACTCAGAACTAACTAGTAACTATAATTAATTACTTTTTCAAAGTAACTTGCCCAACACTGGAATACAGCCGGCAAAAGTAAAAGCCAAAGGAAAGCTCATCCATGTCCTGAGATGGTGACATGGATGAGCTTTCCTTTTGGGACAGGACCAACATAAAGAGGAGGGGTTTAACATGTTTGTTAAAGCACTGAAGATTAATAATTTATTGGGTAAGAGTGTAAAAGTGTCCAAACCAGTTAGTGGTTAAAGGAGTAATATATAATGCATCACTCGAGTTGTCAGAGTTATCAAACCCGTGGAAAGTGTGAGTGGAGCCAGACAAGTTTATGCTGAACATATAAACATATAAACTGCTAGTGATGATTCAGTGGAAAGTAACTACTGGTGTTTATGGTTGAAGCAATGTGGAAATCAAAAATGGCAGAAAAAATCAAATAATAATAATTCAGATGTGGCGCAGGAAATCGCTTCTGCTGCAGAAGATGCAGAAGAGGACTTAATCTACAGAGGCTCTAATGATGACAACTAGCATTGTTTGCATAATGCTGTTTGTTATGCAATGAATGCAGTAGCTGAGTGCTAGAAGGACAGAAACGGTAGAGTTGTAGAGGAATCTATAGACTAACACAACTTGACCCATGCCCTCATGGTTCTGGACAAATCAAACAGTATCATCATCTACTGACGTGACATTTGCATCAAGAGAACTGTTGGTAAATGGGATGTACTGCATCAAAATACAAGAGTCTATTAAAAATGTCAGCATGGTCAGCTGCAGCTCAGGTTATACCACAGAAGAAACCCGTCCAAAGAATTATTACGACCCCGCAGTAGGATCTGAAATGTAATCTCGCTGTGGAAGCACGAAACATTGGTGCTAACCATGTTAGTTTAGCAGTTTCACAAGGTACACAGTAAAGAAAGGTAAGTGCAGAGAAAAGGAGGAGAGACTAGAACAACAACAAGGAAACTCAGGTGCTATCAACGTGATCTTAATGTTAGATAAATAGAGCCACAACGAAAGGAAAAGACACATCTCCAGACAGGGATGGAAAAGGATTCCAGCTATTTAAACAGTCAGGAAAGCTACTCTTTAAAAAGTTGTTCGCTGTATTTAATAATGTGTGGGAAAATGGGAGTCTTCCAAAAGAATGGAAACGTGCAATGATTATTCCTGTTGTAAAACCTGGAAAGGAGCCTAAGTCCAGCTTGTACAGGCCTACGGCCCTCACCTCTTTAATATGCAAGACAATAGAGTGAATGTTAACGGATTAGTAAAGAATTTGGAAAAGTGGGTTTTTGTACTGCACCAGAGCGGTTTGAGGTGGGGTCACTCAGCTGTGGGTGCAAGTAGAAGTCTTCTTAGATACTGAAAAAGCAAATGACCGGCTGTGGAAGGAGGGCTTGCTAACAACATGTCATGATGCTGGAGGAGAAAGACTGCTACATGGATCCAGAGTTTCTTATGTAACCGGGCAACACAAATGAGAGCTGGCAGTGAACTGTGTGAGGAGCTGGAGGTGGAAAATGGTACTGCTCAAGGAAGTGTCATTAGTCCTTCTCTGTTCAACATTCTGCTGAATGACATGTTTAATAGGCTGGGAAAAGAGTTTGGTGTCTCTCTGCTTGCAGATGATGGTGCCGTCTGGAAACAGGGAAGAAACCTTCCCTTTATTCTCTCTCAGATTCAGAGAATCCAAGCTTTGGAGGATGTGGTTACACAGGCTTTAAAATATCTGTTGATAAAACTAAGTATGTGATATTTGGACATAAAAGGAAAGTAGAAACGAAATATCTGCAAGTATCAGGAAAGTACCTTGAGAGTCAAGCAGTTAAATTTTTGGAACGTGGTTGGATGAGAGAATGACTCGGAAAATATCTGCATAAGGTGTGAAAATAATAAAGTAACAATAAAGTACTGTTACATTAATCACGCAGTACTAACCTGTATAAGAGAGCATAGAGGCCTGAGACTGACAGTGCTTGTGTCTGGCCTGTTTATTCTGAAGAAGACTTGTAAATAACAAACAGCAGATGGCAGCATACGGCATTGTTGCATCGAGCCTCCCAAACCCAAAGAAGAAGCTGTGTCCCACCTGTGGCCTGTGCCTTCACTTTCCCTTGTGTGTGTGTACACATATCGCCAGAATCTCGCTCTGTTCCTTATCAGGTTAGCCCTCTTTGTGCTTCCATCTAACTTATTGCACTTTTCTGCTCAACTTGAGAACTCAAAGCACTTTATACAACATGCCTCATTCACCCATTCATAAAATCCTTTTTTTCAATGCTTTTTCTACCTAAGTGATTTCTCGGTTAATCTCACTCTCTTATGAACACTTCAGAGAGTAACTTGAAGTTCACTATGTTGCCTAAAGATACTCTGGCAGACTGGAGCAGCCAAGGATTGAAACAGGGATCAAAATCATGTAAATTTAGTCAAAATTTAATGACAAAAAAAAAAAAAAAAAAAAAAGAAATTTAATGACATAAAATAATATACCACTCGTATAAAAAGTCCAAGTATTGTTGCAAAATTACTAACAGGGTTTACAATAAAAAAAAAAAGAATACTGTTAATTTTTTCAAATCAAATGGGTTGTTTTACATGTAACTTTTGTGTACATTTCTTATATAAAAGGCCTTTTTGAGGAACAACATGGGCTAACAGTTTAAAGCTGCTGCTACTCCTACAGCTGTTACTTCCAGCTCTGTCTGCATAAAGCAGTGCTGGACACACTGTGGTACCAAACCCTCGTCAGCATCAGCTGAACATTGTTGTACTGCAGAAAGTAGAGTGATGTGAGAAAAAGGTGATTAACAATGAAAGAGAGACAGACCATCATAACACTTATAAATGCAGGTCTGTGCTACAGAGAGACTGCAAACAAAGTCGAGGTGTCAGTGAGTCCAGTTTCCTTCTGCACTCAGAAACAAAGTGTGACAGGAAGAGGTCTGCAGACCCAAAGACACGACTGAGTCAGAGGACACGTTTCTTAGAACAGCGGTCCCCAACCCCCGGGCCTCGGACCGGTACCGGTCCGTGAGTCGTTTGGTACCAGGCCGCGAGAGTTGAGGCTCAGGTGTGAAATGTATGGTTTTCAGGGTTTTCAGCGTTATTTTGTTATCGTTTTTAATCGTTTACTCGGTTTTCCTTGGTCTTTTCACGTGTGTTATGAATAAATCTCCTTTTTTTCAGTACTGGTACTAGTTTTATTTTGTTGTATTTATCCGCGACACCTTAAAGGCTGGTCCGTGAAAATATCATCGGGTATAAACCGGTCCGTGGCGCAAAAAAAGTTGGGGACTGCTGTCTTAGAATACAAGTTTTAACTGTGAAGAGAAGACTTCGAGCTGCAGGTATAAAGCCATTGCTGAGATGTCAGAATAAGACAAAGAAGGTATTATGATTGATTAATCAAGATTTGAAATTTTCGGTTCATCACTTGGGATCTTTGTGCACTGTTGGGTAGGTGAAAGCTCCACAGTGTGTGGCATCGACTGTCAAACATGGAAGGGGAAGTGTGATAGCCTGGGGCTGTTTGCTGAGGGTCTGTGACTTGTTGTTGTTTTGAACCTGTCATTTTTTATAGCTTGGAATCGCTGACAGCTGATCCCTCTGGTCAGAAACCAGTACGTACTTTGAGGGACGCTGGAGGCTCCCAGACTGTCACCCTCTTTAGCGTCTTACCTTCCTCAACTCAGAGTGAAGATGCTGAAGTTTCACTCTCTGATTCTGTGCTGATGTTTTTCTGAGGAGGGAAATGTACAACCTGACAAAAACAATATTCTGTTATCCCCACACTCTGTGGATCCAGAGCAGCCTGACCCATTTTTGAAGAACGCTTCCCCTGACCAGCAAAACACTTCAGCCCAGCAAGCTGACGAAACATTATGAAATTTTTTTCATCGTGTGGTAAGTGCTGATCAAGCCAGTAAAGAACAACAAGCCTATAGTAGAACAGGATGCTTTATTGCATCAGTAGTCTTCATCAGGTTCGGAAGATGAAGACTGGAGAAAAGTAAATCAGATTATTATGCCAACTATATATAGATCTAAGGTCCTGTCTCTAGCTCATGACGGCCAGTGGTCTGGACACTAGCGGTCAAAAAAAGCATACCAGCTTTTGTTAAAGCATTTACGTGGCCTGGTATGAAGCGTGATGTTTCTAGGTTCTGTTGCAGTCATGTGTCCAGATTGCTGGTAAACCAAATCAGGTGGTACCCACTGCCCCTTTGTGTCCTATTCCCGTAGTGGATGAGCCGTTTGACCATGTCATAGTAGAGTGTTGCACCACTACCGAGAATAAAGTTGGGAAATCAATATCTGCTCCCCATCATGTATGCTGCTACACATGCTACAGCAAAGGCGGCTGTTACAGCGTTGACAAAGTTGTTTTCTGCGTTTGGCCTGCTGAAGGTCATACAAACTGATCAAGGTTCCAGTAAAAGTTGTTCAAACAAGTAGCTAAATCCCTGAATATTAAACATGTTGTGTCCTCTGCTTACCATCCAGAGTCCCAAGGTGCACTGGAACGATGGCATCAGACCCTAAAAGCAATGGTAGGCAAGAACTGCCTCGAGGCTTAAAGGAGTTTGGATCAGGGGATCACATTTGTGTTATTTGCTGCTCGTGAAGCCTTTCAGAAGTCACTTGGTTTTAGTCCAGCTAAACTGGTAATTGGCCACACGCCTCATTCAAAGCTCTGAAAGAGCTCCAAGACAAGTGTGCAAAACTTTTGTGAAGGTTTGAGTTGGGCAACACTCTAGCTAAAAAGCATCTGGCTGTTTCACAGTGGAGCATAAAACACAATTATTTCTCTTCTATTAAGAGAGCAGGTGCTTGCTCTTGTTCCAGGCTCAGCCTTGTCTGCAGAGTATGATGGGCCTTTTGAGGTCTGTGATAAAATAGAAGAAAATGATCATGTAATCTGTACCCGTAATGGTAGATGCAAGTTGCATGTCTGCTACATAACCATGCTTGCACCACTCTTGACCTGCACTAGAACCGAATGGAGTGTCTGCTCCCATCGCAGCTTCAAGTCGACTAGACGTGGAGAGTATAGGTGATACTGATGAGTTAAGAATGAATTATCTCTGTTCCAGCCTAGTCTTGCAAACTCGGAGATGTTAAAGTCAGCGCAGAGTCAGCTTGGCTATTTGTCCCCAGAACACCAAGAGGAAATAACTGTTCTAATTAATGAACACACCTGCTTATTAGGTGATGTACCAACTCGCACTACGGTGCTGGAACATGATATAAATGTCCAAAACACAGAGCCCATCAAGCAGAACCCTTATCGTGCTAATCTCATAAAGCGCTCACTGATGAAACAGGAAGCTGAATACCTGCTTTGGTTTAGCTAAGCCCAGTCACAGTCCCTGGAGCTCACCTTGTTTGTTAGAAACCCAGTCGGATGGTTCGCCTCGCTTTATCACTGACTCCTATCTTCTCCCAACAATTGAAGATTGTGTGGACACAATGTGGCTGCAAGGCATGTAACCAAGTTGGACCTACTAAAAGGTTACTGGCCAGTCCCCAACATTTCAGCCTTTGTGACACCACATGACTTTTTACAGTATACTGTCATGGCATTTGGTATGTGTAATGCTCCTGCTACCTTTCAGAGTTCTGAGTGGCCTCTCCAACTGCAGTGCTTATTTGGATGATCTGGCAGTTTATACTGGAACTTGGCAAGATCACTTGCAGACCCTGCACCAAGTAGTTCACCGTTTGGCCCATGCCACTCTGACTCTCAACCTGGCAAAGTGTGAATTTGCCAAGACCACTGTGACATACTTGGGCTGGGAAGTGAGACATGGTCATGCACGGCCCATTAATGACGAAAGTGTGGTGATTAATGAGTATCCCAAACCTAAAACAAGGCATGGGCTGCATAGGATTCTGGGAGTGGTGGGTCACTACAAGAACTTCTACAGGAATTTCTCCTAAGTAGTCCAACCATTAACTAATCTGCTTAGATTGATTTTGTTTGTTCAGATTAGTGTCACGGTGCTTTTTGAAGGTGTCAGATCTCCCCTTTGCCACACCTCTGTGCTAGCTGCACCTATTTTGACTCGACCGTTCAAATTGGAGGTTGATGCCAGTGTTGGGGCTGGAGCAGTGCTGTTGCAGGAAGACTTGCAGGGTTTGGACCACCCCATTTGCTATTTCTTCCACAAGAATCAGCTCAATTATCCCACTATTGCAAAGGAACTCTGGCTTTGTTATAGGCTCTTCAGCACTTCCACGTTTACCTGGGGTCCAGTATTTTGCCTATTGTCGTGCACACTGATCACAACCCACTTGGATTCCTTTCACGTATGTTCAACCACAATCAGTACATCAGTACATTTGCATAATTACTGAAACCAGCCCATTGAATGAACAGTGGTTTGGTAGGTCAGTTCCTTGGTCATTAATATGCAAATTGTCTTGAGCATTGATCAACAACCATTGATCAAAGACCACTGATCAATGGCCATGAGTAGCATTCACAGAGAGCTGGGGGATGGCTGCAATGACAGCATTGTGAGATGGTGACAAGATGAGATAAAAATGTAAACACAAAGCACAAAGTGTGTTTTATTTTTTCCTGCACACACTGTATTGTAGAGAGGTTTTGGAAGTAGACTGTTACTCTGACACTAACAGACACACGACTGGGAGCCTTCACAGGAATGGGGCCTCGGTCATAAATCTGCTCTTATGGAATGCACCCTTTATGCAGGTCCCAGGAGGGTCAGAGGTGGTTACCATGGTGAAGTGGCCAGGAAGCTGGAGAAGAAGAAACCTGAGCTGACATCAGACTTGAGGTCACTCTAAACTGTTTTTGTGTTTATCGCACATAATAAAAAGCACTTATTGTCTGGGTGTGGGCTTTTTGTTTGTTTGGGTCTCCTCAGTGAGCAGAGACACGGCAGCTTTTTTTTTTAAAACTTGAACCTTCAACTGCTTAATACATGTAAGAAAATATGTCTGTGAAGGTTCTCAGTCATCCAGGTCATCGCAGTCAAAGGAGCTTGCAAAGAAAAGCGTCTGGACTTCTTTAAGTTACTTGAAGACGTTTCACCTCTCATCCAAGAAGCTTCTTCAGTTCTAAGGTCAAATGGTGGAGAGTCCCAGATTTAAACCTAGTGGGAGTGTCCCCCCGCAGAGGGACAAAAGGACCTCCTGATGATCCTCTAATTGCATTTGTAAGAAAATGCACTTTGAGCATATTTGTCTTTCCTCTCTCATAAAACGAACCCAACATTATCCTCAGTTACTTTAACACAAAGGCATCTGCTGTGATGCTCACACATCTGATGTTTGCTGATTGTTTTCATACACAGGCTAGATATAAAAATATAGATATGTACTGAGAAATGATCATAATAATGTTTCTGACTGACTGAGTAAAAACTGAATTGAACCTTTTGAATCAGAACTGGAATCAAATTGGTTATAGAAACTGAAATCAGTACCCAGCGCTAGTTGTTTAGCTCTGTATGCCAGCTTGACGCTTGAATAGACCTGATCCGGTGTGTTAGCTCCTCTGTTAGCGTACTTGGCGTGCAGGTGAAGTTTAGGAGACGCTGCTTTTAATTCTTGCATCATTAAAGTCACCTGCAATGATGAGCACAGCGTCAGGATAGTGGTTCTGCTGGTTGCTAATGCTACTGCCTAGGTGTCTAAGGCCTGAGTTAGCATCAGAGGAATGTAAACAACAGTGATCATCACTACAGTGGACTCCAAGTGTTGTTCATGAAATGCACTTCATTATCTGAACATCTGCAAGTGCTGCGAGACCACATCTATAAAAATAGGTTGTGGCAGTTTGTTGGTCTGAATTATTCTATTGTGTGTTGGCACAATGCCAGAGTCAATTAGACTCAGAAAAAAGACTCCCAAGAGTCAATTTCAGACATTACAGACCACATGAAGCAAATTAATTGTGTAAATTAATGACAGTACAATTAGAAAACGGCTGAAAAAGTATGGCTTGTTTAAAAGGGCTATCAAAGAAAGCCTTTTCTCTCCAAGAAGAGCGTGTTCACATGGCTTAGGTTTGTAAAGTCACACCTCAACAACCCAAACATGGCTCTATTACACAGAAATGTCTATAAACATGCTCATTTACTCCAAATATCGATGCAGTTACTTCCCGTCTTTGGACAGCCAACAATGAACCAGCTAAAGAACAACAACAGATGGATATAACATGATGTCAGCTGATGTTAGGCTAGAGTGTCCTAAAAACAGTTTCCTGCTGACAGTTTGTTTACATTCTCACATAATATGACAGCTTATCTGCAATTCAACAATTTTAAATCCCCTTGAAAGAAAGTCGTACTAATGCTCACTAAGTTTGACAGCCAGAGTAAATACTGACAGCTGAGCCTTGACTCATCACAGATGAATGATGATCCGAGTTTCTGAGGTGACTCAGGGGTAAAAATTTAATTGCAACATATTTAATTTACACATTTGATTGCTAAACTGATTGTTAAATGTTGACATTATTAAAACATTTTAAAATAAAGTGTGTACAAAATGGTTTTATACATAAACAGTTAGGGATGCACCGATACCGATACTGGTATCGGTATCGGGACCGATACTGTAAAATGTGGTATCGGTTAACTCGTAAAAGTTAACCGATACCATGAACCGATACTAACTTATTTCATTAATCAGAGGGTGGCTGGTCATATTTGTTGTAGTTTTTTAGATTGGCCACTAGGGGGACATCCCGCGCTAAACAGGCGCAGGGTTAGACGAGTGAGACTGGCAGCTCCAGATAAAAAAGAGAAACTGGAGGCTGCTGCAGCTAGGCTAAACAAAATGTCAGCAGTGTGGACCAGCCAACTTTAACTCAGGTTTTGGAAAAGCGAAGAAAAATGTCAAGAGAAAATCCACGGGCAGTTAAAATAACAGAGGCTCTGACTCATTTTATTGCTCTGGATGACCAGCCAATGCCAGTCGTGGAAAACATAGGATTGCACCGTCTTCTCAGCATACTCGAGCTGCGATATGAAATTCCCAGCCGCCCACACATCAGGGAGATAATGGTGCCAAAACTTTCTGAAGAGGTAAAGACAAGCAGTGTGTGCGCGATGTCAGTCCTTGGTTTAACGGCACAGTGGACTGATGATCCACGGGCAGATGGGGAGTTCGTTCGTCAATGCCAAATACTTTCGTTATTTAGTTTGTTTGTTTATAATATGGACACTCTGCAACAATTTAAAAGTTTATTTTATTCTCAAACCTAATTTGTATTTATTTTATTCCAAACAGAAGTGTTTATTTATTATTCTGAAAGCTCGAGACAGTGCCAATAGTTCAGTGATACTTTGTTAAATTACAATGTGGAGACTCTGCAATAATTTAACAGAAGTGCTTCTTTTTCACTTGAAATTTTTTTTGTGGTCATTTTTATTAAGATATTATTTATTATCGGCAGAGAATAAAATAAAACCTGTCTTCCAATTCATTGCATTTGTGTGTGTGTGTGTGTGTGTGTGGTAGAAGTATCGGTTTTTGTACTCTGTATCGGCAAGTACTCAGATCCAAGTATCGGTATCGTATCGGTTTGAAAAAATTGGTATCGTTGCATCCCTATAAACAGTGCTAGAACACACCATCCATAGCAGGGATGTAGTCTTTGATGTGTCTTGGTTGACTAAACTATGCGATCGTGGCTCAAGAGTTGGGAGTTCGCCTTGTAATCGGAAGGTTGCCGGTTCGAGCCCTGGCTTGGACAGTCTCGGCCGTTCACCCGTTCCCTACTGGTGGTGGTCAGAGGGCCCGGTGCCGCCAGTGTCCGGCAGCTTCGCCTCTGTCAGTGCGCCCCAGGGTGGCTGTGGCTACAATGTAGCTTGCCATCACCATTGTGTGAATGACTGGATGTGTAAAGCACTTTGGGGTCCTTAGGGACTAGTAAAGCGCTATATAAATACAGGCCAGCTTTTTCAGCAAACACCACATTGTTAAGTTTGTGTTTAGCAGTTTTGTCTTTGGGATGAACCAGTTTGTGTCTTAGTGTGTTGCTGGGATGTTTCTCTGATAAACCGGTGATAACAGTGTTGTTCTGTTTGTCCTCCTGATCCTCTGTAACACTTGAAAATCAACATTTTTGCTCGGCATTGTTTATTGACCCAACAAGGTGTTTGGATCAATGTTATATTATCAGTATTATACAAAAAGCTTGGTTTTAGTACAGATCAGATTAGTTGGATTAAAAGCTACTTAACTAAACATCAGAACATCCATGTAAAAGACATTTATAATCTCAATGGATATTTTATTCCTGGTTAAATAAAGATTAAAATAATTGAAATAACAAAAATAAAAATCTACTCAAAGTGATCTAATGTCATGGTCTGAGTGAGCAGACGGGCATTTCCATCAGTGCCGGAGCACCCTTGGCTCCGCCCGTGGGCAGGACTTCCTCAGCTTCACGCCTCTGGAGCTAACTGGGGCCATCAGGCCAAAGAGGATTTAAGCTCTGCGCTGTCATCTCCTCCCTGCTGGTCGTCAGCTACCTGATGTTGGTAACCGGCTCTCACGTTCATGCTGCTGTTCTCAAGTTTCTTGTGCTTCAGGACCTTTTCTCCAGTGTCGACTGCTGCTCACCACTCAGCTCCTTTCCACCTCACTGGGAAATATTTCCAAACCTCACCTGCCTGCCCTCCTGCTCACTCACCACTTTGGATCCAACAAACCCCAGGTCAGCCGTTTCACCTTTTTCAAATTCCAAGGAAGTGCCTCACCTCCCCCTCAATACCTCCACCTCCTGCAAGTAAGCTGGAAAAACTGTTATACTAACCCAGCTCTAACTCTGCTCTCCTCTCTCCCCAGTGTGACCAATACTTACCTGCCCAGATCCAGTTGTCCTCACGTTCATGCCACTCTAATAGTTTCACGGCTACGTTTACACACCACAGTTTGTCACGTCCCTGTGTTTTCACCTATATTATATATTCACCAATAAATTGTGTTAAAACGCTCTCTTGCCTCCGCTCTGTCTATTGCTGGCCTCCGTCCAGCGTGACATCTAATGGTGAGATTTTATACAATGTAGCTTTAAGCGACATTCACGTAACCTCAGAGCTCATAGGGATGTATTATATTTAGTCCTTTCTGTTTATCTTCCTTGACCATTAAGGTCAAAGAAAGTTGGGTGGGAGGACTTAGGAAATGAGCATCAGTATACTCAAAAAAATAAATTGGGTGGTTGTTACATGTACAAGATTCAAACGTATAATTTGAACGAAATTTCATGTTTCTATGGTGATCATAATTAAATCATGTAGCATCTGCATGAAATTCTGCAACTTAATTTGTTCTTGTTGAGATGACCTGATACAATCTAGTCAGAGTGGTTCGTTGCCTGGACTCACGAAATTCACAAGATCACATTAGATGTCAAACTGCAGGAAAATCACTGGAGTTTTAAGAGGCAGACAGCTACACCCACACCACGTGTTTGCTATTTATTGTGATTTAACCAGTCAAGGACAAAAACGTACAGAAAATGCTGCATCAAGCCTTGAAATCGCAGCTTTCCTAGTTTTGTTAAGCCTGGAGCGACAGCTTAGTGTGATGGTTGGTGCTGTTGCCTCACAGCAAGAAGGGCCTGGGTTCTGTAGAGGAATTTCTTTCACTAAGGTATTAATCACATTATTTCATTGTTTTAACATGTCTGACACTCATACTTAAGACAAATGGTAGGGGGTGTAGTCAGGATGTTGGGGGAAAACAGGAACTCCAGAGGACCAGTCTTTTGTCTCTTGAGGACTCTGGGAAGTAGCAAGGGAGTGTGAACTTTAAGGTGTGAAACAGCTGTGTACTGCCTTTTGTTCCTGGAGAAGGTATTTAACTGAGAGGTTGACTTTGGCTCAGTGAGACTCTGCTGACCGTCTGTCCCGCGGCCATGGGGGCTCCACAAGCTTGGTTGTATGTTGTGTGCATGGGAATAAAAGAATGTTAGCTACCGCTCACCGCTCGTCTGCAGACTTTATTTAAGTGGAAAAACTTCCACAACAGTTCAAATCCACAACCTGGCTGCTTTGCACTGTGTAATTAGTTAAGTTGGTGATTCTAAATTACCCATGAATATAAGTGCAAATGGTTGTTTGTCTCTATGAAATCATCAACCCGCATATTGGTTCATTGAGGAAGACTAGCAGTAATTGCCTTGATTAACAAACAACAAGATTTCATTGTGTTTTCCTGGAGTTGTTAACTGGTGTGGAATGAATTAAAACAAATTTCACTTAAATAAATCACTTCAAGTCATCGTATGTATACTACGTTGATCCAACGTAATCTGATTACATCAAACCACCAAATGTGTTGGTTTGACATGGTCAAAAATTATTGTACTTGGTTAAATCACGCGGAAAAAGGTGCCATGATTAAATTGTGTTCATCCAACAACAGACGTAAATCGAAATGTGGTTTTCATTAAACTTTCCCATCATTACAATCGTTAGTTCTCAAATCAAATTAGTTGTTTGAACTCAGCTAATCTCATCTTAAGTGGCCATAACTGGCTATTTAACGTTCAGTAAGGAAGGAGCAGTTTATTTAACATTTTGCCAAGAAACAAGTTTGAGTTCAAACATGGGCTCATTTATACGTGTCTGCTTCTTCTGGCTGTCTCCCCAAAAGCTGTCAGAAAGAAGCTTCATGCTAAGAGCAAAGGTAAGTGTGATATGTTTTTGGGAAAACGTATTACAACACACAAAGTGAGTTAAATAGAGGCTGTGCTTGTGATGCTAACACACTCTTATAACTGTTGGACGTTAACTTAGAGATCAAAACTGTGTTTTTAAGGTCACACATGAGGGATTTGTTGCTTTTACAGCAGTAACTTGATAAACTTTATAAAAGATGAGGTCAGTAGTCTTTAGCTGAGATCTCAGCCTCCTCTGATAGGACTGAGGCACAGAAGCTGCTGCTTTTTGTTTTCTTTTTCTCATTCAGAGTTTTAAAGAGAACACTTGTATCTCCAATCAGTCATATTATGTTATACAGCACAGATGCTGCTTCTAGGGTTAGGGCGAGGCAACGGGAATCACATTTTTATGTTGTTTCTGATAGTATCACTTCTATATATTACATGTGCATGTGGAAAAGAAAGCAATACCTTATCTTATAGTGAAGAACCATCATTAAACACTGGAATTCAAAGTTAAATTGAATAAATATTCTATGAAAACAAATATATTATTTTAATAATTACTGTCAAGTAGATGAGAAAAAGAGACAGAGCTCCATTCATTCATATCAGCACAGAGAGAGAGAGAGAGAGAGGTGCACTGTGCTGCAAATATATCAATTCAAGGCAGATTTTTCAGCTCTGACACTGTTTGCTCTTCAGTTGAGTTCAGTTTTCTATTTTTAAGAGAAAACGTTATTTGCTGCACAAAGTGACTTCGTCCTTGTTCATCCATCCACAGCTCTGACATATAGAATATATTTATACTGTAAAAATAAAAGCTAGAAAAATACTAGGGGTGGGTTTTTATAATCGATTTATCGATTAAAATCGATTCTGGCTTGGATAACGTAAAATCGATTCATTAAAATCCTGAATCGATTTTTTAATATAAATGTATTTTGCCTGAAATGCCAGAATCTCTGGTGAAATCTCACAAAATTTCAACAACCACCAAACAGCTAAGACAGTAAATGAGAGCAGGAACATGGATTCTTTCTGCACATAGACTTAAACACACAGCGCGACCCGCGGATCAGAATCAGTTAGATGTCGCCTTTCTCACGGTCGGGGCTGAAAGCCGACAGCCCGCTGATTCTGATCTGTCGGCGGGTCGCGCTTTGTGTTCACACCCTTAATGCGCTGATTCTAAAGCTGTTAGTTTCTCCAAACAATATTGACCGCAGCAAAAGAAGATCCAAACTATGCTTCACATAAACATCGTCATGTATTTACTCTGACCTTTGCTGTTTTGCTTCGACCACGATGCACAGCTCTCTCTCTCTCTCTCTCTCTGCTTGTTACGCACAAGTCTACCTTGTTTACAGCGCTGTCGGCCGACGTTTTTTTTTCTTCGTTTTACATACTTCCGAAAAGAAAACCTAATTTCTGCCGTTCAATACTGAACAAATTTCAACTTTTTAAAATTATGCAAAATGCAAAACGCTCAGCCATGTCTCTAATAAAACCGCTTTAACTTCAGAGGTAATGTTCATGTGTTGATTAATGGTTTTCTTTCGTTTTTGATGTACTGCAGAATATTTTTATAAAATCCCAGAACAGGAAAATCACCTTCATGTTTTTCTGTGTTTTATCCTCAACTACTTTGACACAAAGGCATCTGCTGTGATGCTCACACCTTTGACAAAGTCTTGCGTGTGTCAGCTTCCTTTTTATAGATACAAAAATATGTAAATGTACTGATCTGAATTATAATATTTCTGACTGTCAAAATTTCCCAGATTCAAATCGAAGTGAATCGAATCGAATCGAATTCAATCGAATCGTGGATCGAATCGATTCGGAACCTTGTGAATCGGAATTGAATCGATTCTAGAAATCAGTGACGATACCCAGCCCTAAAAAATACACCCAGTAATTACAAACAATATGATTCTTAACAAGCTTTTAAACATGTTTTTCTCCTTTACGTTACCTTTTTTTGTTATTTCCTCAGAAATAAACCTGAACCTGTATCTGTGAGTGTTGTGACTGCCCTGCTATTCTGACCTTTTGTGTGTGTAGATCTTTCTTAAATCCTGGTTATGGACTACGAGAGGAGCTGGAGTACAGAAAGTATCGACCCCCGTTTCCCCACGGACCTTGGAGACCCGGACCCCTTTCCCCCTGCACATTGCATATATCCACTTGGTGTTTGTTGTTCACTGTAAATAAACACTGTCTTTCGCCTAAGCAAAGTCCCAACAAACCTTATAAACAGTGTTCTTCATTTTCTTTCGATTTCACAATTATGCACTACTTTGTGTTGGATCACATAAAATCCTGTTAAATACATATAATTTATGGTCGATAGTTATGCTAATGTTGCTGTCACTACAATTATTACAGAGATTCAAAGAGTGAAGAACTCACATATGGCATGCACAGTCCTCAGCTGGTACATGACTCAAAGGACTTATGACACTTGAAGACAGAATAATAATAATGATACACAGAATAATAATAAATATCAAACATAAAGAAAGAATATCTTGGCTGCTTGTTAGTTATTTCATCCATACTGTTTGTGCATTTTTCTTCATAGCTAGCAGGTAAACACACACAGGACTGATTATTCAGGGACTTTGTCCTCAAACTGTGGAACCCGGTTTTATTCTAATCCAGTATTAATGTTCTCAAGGATATAATTTCTGGTTTTTACTTGTTTTTAAATAACACATTTCGGTAATACACTGAATGTTCTGTTAGAAATAAAAAGATATTCTTTTAGTTTTGTTGAGATAGTGTTTTAACACAGTCATGACTCAGAATTACAAAAAAATGCTAAAAATACTAACTAGTAAAAAAAAAGTATAATTAAGTGTTAAATAACCACAATAATGTTTTTTTATAATGAATGAAACTCCAGAAAATAAAAACTCAAAATAAATCAGAATTGATTTGTTAACATTTGTGTGACTTTATTGATCCTTTGATGTCGCCTGTTTTCATGAATTGAATGAATGAATCCTGAGACGGTGTTTTATTCCACGCTACACGAGGCGAACATGACTGGATGTCCTGTCCGAGAAACTAAACAGTTCTTATGGCCACCGGATCCTTCCGGGTCACTTTCCTTAGTGAGGACCCTTCGGACCGTGAAAGGTCTGAAACAGTAACAGACTTAAACATTTAAGGGGATCTGTAGTGATACGCTGTTACAAAAACCCTCTAATTGTCACACACTGGGGAATGCGAACATTCCTGCAGCGTGAGATGAGAAACCACAGCTCGCACCTGATTATCTGCAGCGCATCTTGACCTGAGTTCATTTTTGAGCCAGCAAAGGACAAACATGTCCGCTACACTGATGCAAAATGGCTCACTGCTGCTCCTGCTCGGAATTCTCTGCACGTCCGTGATGGTGTCAAACTCACGCAAACGGACACACAGAAATAGCGGAGGGGGAGGGGGATGCTGAGCCGCTCCAGTGAACCCAGTATGGATGCTGACGTAGGAAACTGGGATGGGCGGAGCTTGGGGTTCGTATTGAATCTCCGGGGATCACCGACACCGGCTGGTCTGTGTCGTTCATTCATCGGTGGAATTATTCTGCTCCCAAATTAGCCGTTCCACCATCAGCCATCCTGACTCCTCCGAACACCGACTCTAAGGACGCTACTCCTGGCCATCCTCTGTGGTAAGACCCGCACAGCGTAGGGCTGGAGGCTCGGCAGCAGATGCTGGCTCAGCGCTGTCCTATATGTTGTCTAAAGGAAAATTACCAGCGTATACTACCATCCTATACGGGCTGCGGGGCGCGCGGTGCTCAGCAGGCCGGCTCGCTTCGTGATGACGTTTTGATGGATGCGAGTTATTTTAATGGGCAGTATTGCAGTATTTCTATTTTTGGTAGTATTGTTGCAAAACAGACAACTGCATCGTGTTCTGCGTTATTATTATTCTTATTATTGTTATTGTTGTCCCTCGACGCATATGTCCTCCCGTTATACCGAATGTGTAATACCATTGTTATTACTGTGATTACGTTTTTCTCTTTTGGAATTTCGTAATAATTTCTCTGCATGATCTAAGGCCAGGGTTTACTTATTAATCCACAGCGTCACATAAGCAGAAAAATGTATTATGCTGTAACGCGCTGAACATTTCAAAATAAAAGCCCTTATAGTTAATTTTAGAAAATTCATCTGATTTTGAGAAATTGTCACATTTCAAACATAAAACGAGCTTTAGGACTTCGTTAGTGTCAACCTGCTATCTCTACTCACATCTTTTAGACGACCTATTCTAATTTTTCACAGCGAGGAACAGAGAAGTTCTGACAGTAACACAATCTGCATCCTTAAAAATGACAGTGAGTGACTTTATGTAGACCTTTTTGGGCTTTTCTTGCTAATATTCTTGAACATTTTTTGTTTTATTAAGGGACATCAAACTGAATCAATTCAACATTCATAAACGGTGAAAGCCTTTCCACTCTTCATCACTCTGGAAAGGATGAAGGATGGAAAAGTGGTTGATCCAGATCGTGATGCCCAGGAGAGTGGGCATTGGACCTTTTGACCACATTGTTAAACATAGTCTTAGAGAGGGACAGGATGCCCGAGGAATGGAGAATATCTTTACTGGTACCAATTTTCAAAAACAAGGATGATGTACCGTGGGATAAAGCTTATGACTCATCGCATCGAGGAAAAAGTTGTTGAGGCTATGCTAAGAAGAGAGGTGATGAGCAGTAATTAGCAGTGCGGCTTTATGCCCAGACAGAGCCCCACAAATGTGATAATTGCTTTGAGTGTTGAAGTGTAGAGATGGTCCGAAGGAGTTGCACAGTGTCTTTGTGGCTCTGAGAAATCACTCCAAGACAGGCATGCGGGAACGAGAAGTGTCAGAGACATGTGTCTGGCTGGTGCAGGAGGAAAGTGATGAGGTGTATGTAGAAGGGACAGTTGGGTTCAAGGCGGAGGTGGGATTACATCAAAGATCTGCTCTGAGCCCCTTCTGGTTCACAGTGGTGATACAGAAGAGGCCAGGCTGGACTCTCTGTGGGCTAGGATGGTTTTTAGAGATGGTGGGACTAACATAAACCAGAGGCTGAACTGGAGCTGTCAGGGGTATGACCAATGGGAATGACCAGAATGGACAGGATTAGAAATGAGTATATCAGAGGGACAGCTCAGGTCAAGCATTTTGGAGAGGCAAGGCCGAGGTGGTTCGGACATGTGCAGAGACGTACTGGACATGTAGGAAGCTGAAGATGGAGGCAGAAGACAGAGAAGTTTATGATTCAGAGATGCAGGGAAAGAGAATATGCAGAGGGCTGGTGTGACAGAAGAGGATGGTGGGAATAGGATGAGATGGAGATGCAGATGATCTGCTCTGGGAACTCCTAAAGAGAGAAGCCAAAAGGAGGGGAAGTTTTTATTATAACAGAAGGACCTTAGTAAACAGCAGGATGATATTATATTATATTTTCACCCAGCTCATCTACCGTCACACATCTCAGAGAGGGATCTACGCTTCGTTTTTGGGATTGGGTTTTTCTCTTACCCAAATTAAGGCTTCCGCTGAAAAGGTGTGGCCTTTCATTACTGAGTAATATATAGCAGCACAGCTACTTCATGACTCAGTTACGTAGTATTGATTTGCCACCAGGTTTTGGTCATTTTTCAAAAGGTTTGTTTTCTGGATTTTTCTATTCTTTCAGGAGTAAAGGAAGAGTGTTGATGTGATAACGGTGAACCAAACCGCCAAAGTGTACGTTTAAGAAACATTATTTTTTCTCATTAAATATTTAAAAGCATTTTGTGTACAAAAAAAAAAGCAGAAAAGAAAACAACTCATTTTTCATTTTGCATACTGAGTCAAATAACCCTTAAAAAATAAATAAAATAAAACTGACCGAGTGTGCACAGCTCCACTGTTCCATGTCAAAATCAGCATTATAGCAGGTTGATAAACCTACCTTAATTAAATTCATCATCAAAGGTCATAGCATTTTTTTCTGTTTCTTTTTAATCTAGCTCATTGTTAAAAATGATCCAAAATCTCCAAAGAATTGTTAAACAGCTAACAGATCGTCTGCAGAGGAATCGTTTATCTGAAGAGTTTCATCAGGATTCAGCTTTAGTGAAGGTTACAAATGATCTCGGCCTCTGACAGTGGACTCATCTCTGCGCTTCTCCTGCGAGACTCCAGTGCAGCGTTCGATACTGTCAACCAAAGTATGTTAGTATATAAAGTAGAGCATGCCATAAGAAGTAAAGGTGCAGTGGTTTGAATCATATGTAACAGACTCCTTTTCATTTTTCCAAGTAAAGTCACACACCTAATTAAATTCCACAGGATCCCATGATGGGACCAGTTCTGATTACATTATGCATGCGTCCCTTAGGAAGCGGCGGAGGATACACAGCAATGAGTTAAACTGCAGAAATGTCTTAAAGACAACTCGATGACCTCTAAAATTCCTGCTTCTACATTTAGATAAACTGAGGTCATTGTGTCCAACCAGATACTTATTGTGCCTGGAATTAACTTCACTGCCAATAACACTGAGGAATCCTGGAGTCGTGTTCGGATCGCCCTAGTGGAGCTAGGTTGCTCTAAGACTTTACTTGTGAGTTTTCAGCTTTCATGACACTGTTCTGTGAAATGAGCTTGGAGTTAAGAGATAAACACGTTCTCTAGTTTCACAATTAGGCTTAAAATGTTCCTTTTTGAGTTGGGGCTGGATCAGATGATCGAGAATCCTCCCGTTGTTACGCTGCAATGGGCCTAAACTGCTGGCTTCACAGGTGTTTGTTGCCCTTACATTTTTGACTCTCTGTGAGCTTACGAACCACTCTGCGTTTAATCATTAGTGTTTAATCATCTTTGGCTCTCTTCTTCAGTTTGTCCACCAAAGATTTCTTCCAGTTAAAAAGGGAGTTCTTCCTTCCCACTGTTGCCAAGTCCTGTATTGTTGGTTTTCTCTGCATCATTGTAGGGTTGTCACACTACAATAGAAAGTGTCTTGAGGTGACTGTTGTTGTGATTTGTTGCTATATAAAGAGAATTGAATTAAATTGAACTGAATACTTTCCAGGGCTCCAAAAATACAAGCTAGCTGAAAGGTTTATGTAATTATTCTGGACAGTAAAAATCACATAATGGTCATTAAAATGGGTTCAGACTTGATGATGGTTCATCTCACGTATCATGACCGCATAAGATGACTTAACAAGTTGAAAGTATTGGTGCCATCATCAGTATATTGATCCTGAATTTACATGGTATTAAATGAATACTAAAACATCCATGATCACTAATGCTAATGCTCCCCACTTCAATCACAGATGGTAATAATAAAATGGTAATAACTATTCAAAAACATTAAAAATAAAATGGTAAAATCCAAAACTGCTGCACATGAGAATAATGCTGCAGAAAATCGTTTACTAGCACGATTTGTGAAATAAATATTTCAGTTAAATTAATTATTTTAACGTTGCATGCACTTTGCTGTTTATTTCTAATGAGGGAGGCTCTACTTTAACTTTAAAATGCATGCTTTTAAAAATTAACGGTGTGTGTTCTGTGCTCTAGAGGCTGCACAAGCGTCAAAGACACTGAAGGTTGGAAACATCTATAAAAACACTTTTACATTTTCTGCATCACCAAATACAAACACACCCTGTGACGAATCAACAGAGTGTGCATGTCATGCGGTGGTTTTAGTAAAGTATGGCTCAACACTCGCACTTTTAAAACACACCGTCAACGATGACATGTTCCACTTAACACATGCAGAATAAAAGGATCAGTGACAACACGGCGCCTCCAGCTGATTTAAATAGAGAGAGAGGTTCTGATATGAGCTGATCTCTTTTGACAGTTTGGTATTTGGAGTTGAAAGAGAGGAGGCATTATTGTATTAATCATGCAAGTGAGAGAAAACACAACACGGACATCCTTTTCTGTCCACTTTTGTCAACAATCTTTTTAACACTGTTTCTCTGACAAAGGCAGTGGACGTCAACACGGGACGGTTATGTGAACAGAGATCTGCTCATAGTCTGCTGCCCCGGGTTCAGATTGTTGAGCGTGAGCAGGTGATTAAGTCAGTGTGCACAGCTCGTCACAGTGATAGGCTTTATACTTCACGCTTGTGCTGCTTCCTCACCAACTCATCACCAAAGATTCCAATCTAGTGTCTGATTGTGTGCTTGTTGTATGTTTCATAACTAATCACGTGACTATTTACACGGCTCTTGCGTAAGTGGGCTAAGTGGATTTGTGCTTGTTTCAAAGGACTTTGAGACCTCTATAATATCAATTAGCCGACAGAGACCTCATGCATAACAGTGCTTACACATTATTGATGTTCGGAGTCTTTAGAGTTTAAAGTCATGTCCTTGCTGAGCTGAGCAGCTCACAAAGATGCAACTAAAAAGTGCAGGTGGAGGCTGCACTATACAGTGCTGTGAAAAAGTTGCATTTTTCAGATCATCAAATAATTTGTAATTTTAGACAAAGATAACCAGAGCAAATACAAAATGCAGTTTATTAATGGAAAAAGCTAAAAACTGAACTGTGAGAAGTCATAAAGTAAACCTATAAAGTGGTTGCATTGCTCTTGGCTGTCAAGCAGTTGCTATAACTGGGAATTGATATTTCACGTGTCTGAATGAATTTTGTCCCACTATAGTTATCACAGTTATTTTAATCCAGCTGCAGTGGATTCTACATCCTGTGTAAGGTGATGTCAAAACATCTCAATCAGATTTTTCTGGGTTTTGGGTTTGACCAGGGCTCTTGAGTAGACTTACTGTTGGGTTTTAGATCATTGTCCTGCTGCAGGTGTTTAAGCAGAAAGACAGCCCAGGAAAACAAACAAACAAACAAACAAACAAACAAAAACCCAGCACAGAACATCCAGCCTGTTCTCACTCCTGAGGTGTAACATCCCGATGATTTGTCACGTCCCGAGGCGTTCCTGAGAAACGCAAAAGGTGACCTTCCGTGTTCTTATGCTACACGCCGGGTTATGGATGAAATCCAGTTGACTGACGCTCCGGCGGTAAAACCCGTTCCAGCCATGTATTCCAGCCCAAACTCTAACCTTAACCAGCACTTTAATGATGTTAGATGGTGTTTTCCCAAGACATTTAAGTAAAATCAACGTACATATTTAGATTCATTCCAAACAGTTCTCATGTTTCCTTGTTTTCCCGATCTTGTAATCGAGGGACGTGTTGGGTACCCAGAAGCGTAAGATATCGTCGATTTGTCACCCAGCGTATGTAAATGTTACACTTCGGGAGACAGAACGTGTTGGAACATCACACGACGTCTGACTGTTGTATTTTGGCTGCTGTGTTCTATCCGGTCTTTAAGTGATGACGTGATGAATCCTACTTCCGGGCCTAAAGTAGTCTGCGTTTAATATGGCTTTTGTGTTGTTAACATGTTTAATGTTTTGTATTTTCTTCTATTTAATCTCAAAAAGCTCCTAAAACAGTCAGTGATCACTGTTGACCTCCCTCGGCTTTTATTACCGCTAATCATTTATTTAAGCTCAGTTTTTAAAACCTTAGGATGTAACTACAGCCCAGCCCATGCAGCAGTATATGAATGACTAACCTCGTATTGTGGATGGATTATCTCAGTTGTTCTCCTGGCTGAAGTTTGGTCCTTTTACAGCATCCTGCCATGCGATTACATTTGTTCCTGACCACCGAGAACACTCACGTTAACTTTTATCCAGTGGAAAAAAAGTTAGCTTGTTTATCTTATGCTAACATAGCTGTGTTGCTAGCGGTCACGTAGCACATCATTATATACCAGCTAGCCAAACTTCAGTAACCCTACAAACGTCACTGCTGTTTAGTTTTCTGTCTTCATTTATGTTGGAAGTGATAGCAGAGCTGTACGTTTGAATTTGTTTCCAAAACCACGCAGTCAGGACATGCTATATTGTATTTAGATAGAAGCTAGCGAGCTAACTTCCTGCTAACTTCTGACTCCGTTAAATGTCATAAATTCCGTTTTCATGGATGCCTGGATGTTAAACTCAATTGTTACACCTGGTAGAGCAGAACGCTGATCATTTTATTAAAGATGAAAGACTTTAGACAGTTTTTCAACTCTCAGTAATGCCATAGTGATCGTTTGATATATGGACCTGCAGCGGAGTTTAGGCCCAGACACGACTAGTGACGTCAGACTTAACGACCGGATTGGCTCTCTTCATTAGTTCCCTTTGTGTTGCATTGTGTCCTAGTCTTTCCTGCGTTTGTCCATTGTTTTTCCAAGTTCCCCTGTGTAGCAATGTTGGCTCATCAATAGAGGGCGCTAGGACGCCACTCCCATAAAAATATTGCGAGAAAAAAATCCATTACTAACAACTATAAAAATAAGTTTGCAATGAATGAGTTTGCTCGTACATCATGTTTCCTGCCCTATTGGCCAAACATGATTACATTCTGTGTTACGTTCTTGCAAATAATATGATTATGTAACAGCCAAATGGGAGTCTGTGGACAGACTGCAGTATTTTCCAGTCATGGGGGTCTGAGCCTGAGTGTCTGTTGGAGCTTTGAATTTGCCCCTCGGGCTGCAATTTTGTGCATCCCTGACCAGTTGGCATGAACTGCCTATCTTGTTTAAGAATTTGATTGGACAATTCAATGTTATTCACACATCATCACAGCAGAGGCACTTGAAGAAGAAGGACGGGCACTCACTCGTTCACTACTGCCTGCCTGAGGATGGCGACTTCAAGTGCTCCAGCAAGTGAAGTTGGTTAGCTGGATGTGGTGTGAGCAATGCCTTCTTTTGCATTATGTGTCTGCTGTTGATTTGTCCTGGTGCCAAATTGTTTTGGACCACTACAGGTGTACGGGACTTAAAGCACTTAACAGAAAACTGCAAAAGACACAAAAGTAGCCACTTGGACAATTGCATAAGGCTACACCTCTTTGGCAGGTTTAGAACAGCCGAACAGCTGCATGAAAGCTGTTGAATTGGCAGAAGAAAGTACGATGAAGAGGTGACAAGAAATCAGCACATTTCTGTCTAGAGTCATAAGCTATGCAGTACGGAAGAGGATTAGGGCCACTGGGGGGAAAAAAGTGGGCACGTCTTTTTTTTTTCTTCTTTTCCTGAATTCTGAGATTAAAGTCAGAATTCTGAGAAAAAAGTCAGAATTCTGAGATTAAAGTCAGAAGTCTGAGATTAAAGTCAGAATTCTGAGAAAAAAGTCAGAATTCTGAGATTAATCTCAGAATTTTGACTTTTTTCTCAGAATTCTGACTTTAACCTCAGACTTCTGACTTTAATCTCAGAATTCTGACTTTTTTCGCAGAATTCTAACTTTTTTCTCAGAATTTTGACTTTTTTCTCAGAATTCTGACTTTAATCTCAGAATTCTGACATTAATCTCAGAATTTTGACTTTTTTCTCAGAATTTTGACTTTTTTCACAGAAGCCTGACTTTTTCCTCAGAATTCTGACTTTTTTCTCAGAATTCTTACTTTTTTCTCAGAATTTTGACTTTTTTCTCAGAATTCTGACTTTAATCTCAGACTTCTGACATTAATCTCAGAATTCTGACTTTTTCCTCAGAATTCTGACTTTAATCTCAGAATTTTGACTTTTTTCTCAGAATTTTGACTTTTTTCTCAGAATTCTGACTTTTTTCTCAGAATTCTGACTTTAATCTCAGAATTCTTACTTTTTCTCAGAATTCTGACTTTTTTCTCAGATTTTTTTTCCAGTGGCCCTAATCCTCTTCCGTAATGCAGACCCTATGAGTTGGCTTAGATATTAGTGTAGATATTTGTGTTTGCAAAACTGTTTGTGTTGATTTTAGATTTGTGTGTTTTTTCCTGACCTGTTGGCTGTTTTACAGCTTTTGTTTCACGAGAATTGATTCAAATTTAGTGATTCTGATTCCTTATCGATTCTCTTGTCACCACCGTCGCTAATCAGCAATAAAGACATTACATTCATGCAAATTAAATGCATGCTGTGGGTCAAATTTTTGTGCATGATTGTTGAGGTGTTTCCCCTCTATGTTGTGATCAATGTTGGAGTCATTATTCACAATTATTACACGTATTACACAGAACACGTTCCTTAAATGTAATGCAGTACTTTACTTAATTACTTAGAGACGCTGTCTCATAATCACCATTTAACAATATAAACCTGAGGCTACAACTCCACACAACAACACAAATCCCTAATGAGGACTCTAAGATATTTCTCTTAGTAGAATACAAAGCTGACCGCACAAAGCAAAGATAAAAGCTGTCGCCACGGTGATTCTGCTTTAGAAAGGTGAACAGGTAGAAAGGGAGACTGCAGCCTGACTGGGTAAGGACCTGGCTGCTGGGATCAGCTTTCACTCAGCTTTCACTCAGCTTTCACTCTGGGTTCTTGGCTAGCTTAGCGTTAGCATGCTGTCTTGGCAGATGCTTGCAAAGAACCAAAGTTGTATTAGGAACACAATGCAGCTGTTTCTGCCCTGGATGCAGTTTTCCACTTTACCATGTATCTCATTTTTTTATGGAATAAAAATAAATGCCCTGCGACAGCCTGGGGACTTGTCCAGGGTTCACCCTGCCCTCACCCTGAGACAGCTGGGATAGGCTCCAGCACCCCCTGGGACCCTGAAAAGGATAAGCGGAAGTGAATGGATGGATGGATAAAAATAAATGTCCATATCCATGCTCTAGACTGCGTCGCTATTTTCCTCCTCTGACACGATAAGCGGGATTGATAGGCAGGCAGACTCATAATTGGACTAGCAGGTGCCAGCTTTCTACAAGAACCAGCTCTCGATTCTCATCCCTAAGTTAGGTATGTTTCCTGTTCAGTTGTTTCTTCCTGTTTTATTGTTGTAATGTTGTTTTCTGCGTCTTGTGTTGTTACTTCCCCCCACCTCATTATGTCTATAGTTTCCAGCTGTGCTCCCACCTGCTTCCTCTTCCCGCATTATCTTATGTGTACTCATACCTACCTTTTCCCTGTTTTCTCATCTTGTTTCTGTGGTTCTTTTCCCCCTGTTCTCCTCAGCCTCTCCTGTGTATACCTGTGCATACTATTTCTTAGCTCCCTGTTCCCTACTATACCTGTCAGAGCCATCGCACACGCAGTCACGCGCAGCGTTGTCCTTGGAAATTAATGACTGCACATGTGCTGCAGTGCAGCTTGGTCAAACAGAGAGGAAAGATGAGAGGGGGTGAAAGAGGAGAGAAGTAAAAAAAGAGAGGACGGGTAGGATTGCAAGAAGGAAGAGGAGTGGAGGTTTTTTTAAAGAAGCTAAACAGATGGTTCAGGGAAAGCTGAGGTTTGACAGAGTATGAACTTCAGATAAGCATTAAGACTTAAACAGAAAGAAAAGAGGTTTTCATTGCTTGCAGATAGCCCTCAGTCGAGATGTACTACTGTGAAACAGTGCTTATTGAAACTGTGTGCGTAACTGAGCAAACTGCTTAACTCACGCCTTTACTCTTATCTGAAAATGGACAGAGCAGACCAGAAATACAAAACACAAAGCTGTCATTCCTGCAGTTTTCTCACCTTCTAGTGTTTCATCGTATTTATAACACCCACTGAAAGCTGCGGCAGTAATGACACAGATAATCCAAGCCCATCCCCCACACCAATCGCTGCCTCCCCTTGACCCTCATTCATTTTATAGACAGGCAGTTATTCATTATTAGTCGAAAGGATTCGTTTTGTTCACGAGGTTTTCTGATTGCTTTGAAGGTTTTGCTAATGTGAGGTTATGGAGAGGTTATGATCACCCTCAAGACAAAGAATAGGAAGTGACAGAGGGATTTGCTTAGTGCTGTGTGTACATCAGACATATAATCCACTAAGGAAAGAGTAATACATTTGTTAGCAATATGGGTGGTGGTTTCCTCCACGCCAAAATATCCATGCATACTTCAGAAAACAGAAAATCAAATGTAGTTAATTACTGTGACTCTGTGTAATAGCTTATCATAGGTACTGAATGGTGATGCCGGTCTTGTGCCAAAAAACGTCTCCTTTTATAAAATTGTTCATGAGTGGATTCTGTCGCTGGCTGATTCTGCAGGCATAATAAACTGACGGGGTTAGTTAGGGGTGAGGTGAGAAGAAGAAAGCAGAGGAATATAGGACAAAAGATACACCGTGGAAGAGAGCCAGAGTTGAACAGTGAAGGTTTTAAGCCTAATCTTAAAAGCAGAGAGTCTGTCTCCCAAATCGAAACTGGAAACTGGTTCTACAGAAGAGAGCTGGTCTTCCTCTTATTCTACTTTTAAATGTCCTGGGAACCACAAGTGATCCTGCAGTCTGAGAGCCACGTGCTCTATTGGGGTGCAGGTAGCAGAGAAGAGAGGTCAATATGGGGAAATATCCTCTCCTTCTGTTACATTTGATTCATTTGAGTCATAAAATGTTTCTTCCACTGAAAATGTCAGGACAAACATTTCTTCTTACCTGGATGACTAAACATTCATCAAAATGTATATAATGTAAATAAAATGGGTCTCAGCACTGGAACGCCATAATTAACCTCAGTGTGTGACGGCAACACTCAGCTGTTCATCTGCATCTAGAGGTCAAAGGTCACTCTTTCAAGGATGCCAATGTTCACATTTTGGACAGAGAAGACAGATGGTTTGAAAGAGGAGTGGAAGAAGCCATTTACGTCCACTGTGAGCGACCATCTTTGAACTGAGGGCGGGACTTACGACACCAACTGTCTGCCATCTATAATCCAGTTTTGAGATCCTTCCCAGATGCCTTAACGCCCACTCACATCCTGGGCCATTTGACCTCAGTAAATCACATGATAGGGTGAGGTCAAGTTTCACAGTGGGCTCACCCGAAACCTTGGCTGATCGAAACGTCTTCAAGGAAACTTAAAGAAGTCCAGATGCTTTTCTTTCAGAGCTTGATTGTTGTCATTGGTACTGAGGTGCAGAGACAGAACACTTCTGGGTGCCAAAGAGGGCAGCAGGGGGCACCTTCTGGTGATTTGGCATTAGGCTGGTGTTGAAGGTGACCCACAGAAAGATAACATAGACAGACTTTATTTAATCCCACACTGGGGAAATTTTACTCTTTACAGCAGCATGAGTTACAGGAGGAAATGGGGAATTAGAGATATGCTAGAAAAACAATAACTGGTAAATGGCCTGTATTTATATAGTGCTTTACTAGTCCCTAAGGACCCCAAAGCGCTTTACACAACCAGTCATCCACCCATTCACACACTGGTGATGGCAGCTACATTGTAGCCACAGCCGCCCTGGGGCGCACTGACAGAGGCGAGGCTGCCGGACACTGGCGCCACCGGGCCCTCTGACCACCACCAGTAGGCAACGGGTGAAGTGTCTTGCCCAAGGACACAACGACCGAGTCTGTCCAAGCCGGGGCTCGAACCAGCAACCTTCCGATTACAAGGCGAACTCCCAACTCTTGAGCCACGATCGCCCGAATTAACATAATAATAGTATCCTGTGTGTGCATTATACAGCTTGATTGCTGTGGGATGAAGGATCTATGGTAGCGCTGTAACGGTCTACTGCTGTAGGAGCGTCTCAGGGCCTCCACGGTCTCATGCACAGGTTGAATGTTGTTGTCCATGACGGACATTAGCTTGGCTAACATCCCCCTCTCACCCACCTTCTCTATGGAGTCTAGGGGAGCTGCTCCTCTTCATCAGTCTATTAAGCTGTTTCCTGTCCCTCTTCGTGCTACCACCTCCCTAACAGACAACCACATAAAAGATAGTAGAAGTAATCAAAGTGGCATTAAAGGTCCTTAGTGGTGTTCTTCACACCCGAATGTCCTCAGCCTGCCCAGCAGATAGAGCCACGTTTGGCCCAGAGCATCAACATTGTGTAGCCAGTGCAGTTTATTGTTAAGGTGAACAGCTGGGAATTTGTACATGTCGACTACCTCGATGTCCAATCCATGGATGGTCATCAGTGCGATGGGGGCTGGTTTTCAGTTAACCACCATCTCCTTTGTCTTATTGGTGTTTATGTGCAGGTGGCTGAGTTCATACCAGATGACGAGGTCGGTGATGACCTTCCTCCAGGTTGTGCTGTATACCAGTTGGCAGACTGCATGGACTGTCAAATGTCCATGCAGTCATTTGACAGTCAACCCCTGCTGATTCCAGCTTCTCCCTCAGCAGTGCTGGTTGGATTGTATTGAAGGCACTGAAGAACTCCAAAATCATGGCCCTCACTGTGCTTCTAATAATCCAACGGTAAAAGTGGTCTGTGCAGGAGGAAGATGACTGCATCATCCACATGAAACGAACTGCAGGTGGTCCAGCAGCATGCGCACCAGAGGTTGGATGTGATCTTGAACAATCCTCTCCATGGTCGTCTTCAGGTGGGAAGTTAAGACCACAGGTCTGAAGTGGTTAGTCACCCTGGGGCATACAGTCTATGGCACTGGGACCACACAGGAAGTCTTCCACTGGACTGGGACCTTCTCCAGAATAAGGCTCAGCACCGTCAGGCCTGTTGCCTTTCTGGTTCTGAACTGCTTAAGTTTCTTCCTCACCTTGTCAGCACTCAAGGAGGGGGTGGGGTGCCATTGGCGAGGGAGTAAAGTGGTGAGTGATTAGGCGTAGAAGTGACACATGGAGTGGAGTGTTCAGGGAGGGGGTGGGGTGGTGTGATTGGTCACAGGGAGAGGGGGAAAGTGTGTAGCAGCCTCGGGTGGTGTTAAGAGGGGGCAGAGCGGAGTCTCTGAGTCAAACGTATGAATGAATATCTCATAACTGACGGATTGTTAGGGCCCGGTCTGTGTTTGTTTAATTGTTTGTCCTACCACACTCCAGTGAAGAAGGAAAGTTTAAAGTCCTGCAGGTATCTGTCCCACCATCAGAATCAGAGTCGTGTTTGTTGGCCAAGTATATGTGCCGACACATACAAGGAATTTGGTGGCTCTCAAGCACAGCAATGTAAATCACACAAACACACACACACACACACACACACACACACACACACACACACACACACACACACACACACACACGTGTCTATATATACATTACACATGCGGTGGAATGAATACTACAGAATGTACATAAGGTGCAGTTGCAGTCTGGCAGTGGGAGCAGTGTGACAGGTCAACTGTTTAGAAGGGAGATGGTGAGGGGAAAGAAACCGGTGTCGGTGGTCCTGGTCTGCAGGCTTCTGTACCGTCTGCCAGAGGGCAGCAGGTCAAAAGGTCTGTGTCCAGGGTGTGAGGGGTCTGTGATGATTTCCCTGCCCATTTCCTGGTTCTTGAGAGGTGCAGGTCCTGGATGGAGGGCAGGGGGGCGCCGATGATCCTTTCTGCTGCCCGTACAGTCCGCTGCAGTCTGCTCCTGTCCTGTTTAGTGGCTGCACCATACCAGACTGTGATGGAGGAGCACAGGACAGACTCAATGACTGCAGTGTAGAACTGGATCAGCAGCTCCTGTGGAAGACTGTACTTCCCCAGTTGTCTCAGGAAGTACATCCTCTGCTGGGTCTTTGTGAGGATGGAGTTGATGTTGGTCTTCCACTTCAGGTCCTGGGAGATGGTGGTACCCAGGAACTTGAAGGTCTTCACAGTCGACACAGGGCTGTCTGATATGGTGAGGGGGAGCAGAGTTGAGGGATGTCTCTTGAAGTCCACTGTCATCTCTACAGTTTTAAGAGTGTTCAGCTCCAGATTGTGCTGACTGCACCAGAGTACCAGCCGCTCAACTTCCTGCCGGTATGCAGACTCATCACCATCCTGAACGATGGTGGTGTCATCTGCAAACTTTAGGAGTTTAACAGCCGAGTTCTTGGAGGTGCAGTCGTTAGTGTAGAGGGAGAACAGTAGTGGTGAGAGGACACATCCTTGAGGGGCACCAATACTGAGGGACCAAGTTTCAGAGGTGATCTCCCCCAGCCTCACTTGTTGCTTTCTGTCTGTCATGTGATGGAAACAAAGCTCTGCCTTCAATAAAGCAGTCTTATCCACTCTTGGAGTGGCTTGCCATGCAGGTAGCTGGACGTATGGAATCACTACTCTTCAGTGGAGGCCTGCTTCAGACTGCTTCAGCCGTTGAGTCATTGTTTTACCAGATGGAAAAAAACCTGACCTATAAACAGGTCACAGGATCCATATAGTCACATATACAGTTGTGATACAGTCTCACGTACTCAGAACATTCAGAGTGAACAATCAGTATCCGTGTATCACTGCAGCATCATATCCTTCTATGTGAGCTATAACTATCAACTTGAAGGCCTGACGATGTTCACAACTCCTAGATTTAACACTTAGCTGCATTTGGCAACTCACTGTAGCTCACTGGACTTGCACATTATGAAGATCTCAAAGAAAATAATGACTAACATGACTAAATTCTTCTTCTTTTTTTCTAGCTGGGCTACAACCTCCACCATTGAACTCATGCATGCCACGTTGCATGGCAATGGTTGGGTAATTACTATCTGATGGGACTAAACAGGCCAATCAAATGAATGATAACCTTCATCCAAAATATATGTAAAAACTGTGGTTAAACCCTGAAACAGAGACTGTACCACAGCTATTAGTGGGTGCCCAGGTTTCTCATACTGAACGCGTTTCGGCTGTTCTCAATCCCTAGTTGAACGTCTAGCACAGGGGTGTCAAACTCCAGGCCTCAAGGGCCGGCTGCAGGTTTTAGATCTCACCCTGGGTCAACACATCTGAATCACATGATTAGTTCGATATCAGGCCTCTGGAGAACTTCAAGAACTCTTGAGGAGGTAATTTAACCATTTAAATCAGCTGTGTTGGATCAAGGACACATCTGAAACTTTAAAATGCAACTCTTTCAGTCTGCAGCTCTGCTGGTGGATTTTGGTCTGCGATGACGTGTGTCACGACGATGGCTGTCAGATACTGGAAGAGTTACTAAATCTGGACTGTCAACAGGGAAGTTACATGACTGGTCAGTCTGTGAGATTTGGTCTGGATATTATTGATCAGAGTCTGAGACATGTTGCTGGCCTAAGTCCTTGTGTCTGCCTCACAGGCTTGTCACTACTCTCTGTGGATAGATAGCCTCAGGGCAGTAGTCCTGATGCAGTCTCAGGAGTGGAGGTAACAACCAAAGATAAGTTTGCAAACCCAATCATTTCAGTCTTGGTGGAATTGTATGTGCTGGGTTTTTGATTGCACGTCGCTATGGCAATTGCATACTTAGTAAAGTGATCAGCCATTAAAAGGATGTCTTTGGTTCCACTTTCGTCTGGTTTGAGAGAGATGAAATCCATACAGAGAGTTCAAGTGGCCTTGTAGTACTGATGTTGCCTAACGGTGTGGCTTTGTCAGGGAACGCCTTTCTGCGCACAAATCTACCACAGGTCTTTATTTCCCTCTCTGCATCAGAGGCCATTCTAGCAACTAAAATGCCTGCTGGCAAGCTGATGCCCAGCGGTTCCCAAAAAGCCCTTTGGGACGGTGATATTGGTCTTGGCTGACTCTTGATCTAAACCTTTTGGTAGATTGAGGATAACCATGAATCAGATCATTAAGGGACTTCACAATGCTGGAATAGTCTTTTAGAGACCTTCGATAATATCCAGCAAATCCAAGAAAAGATCACAATTCTCCGAGATCTCGAAGGACTTTCCAAGTACAAAGGGCAGAGATTTTCTCTGGATGTGTCAGCTCCACTTTGGGACACTACGTGCCCCTGGTACCGCACTGAGGTCTGGAGAAACACACACTTTTCAGGTGATAACTTTAATCTGAACTCTGAAATGAGTGAGGACCTCCAACAATCTTGCTTCATGATTGTCCAGGGTTTTAGAGAACACAATCAATTTGAGAAAAAACTAGCACCTCTTTCAAATGCATATCCTTCATGCACTTCTCCATTAGTCTTTAGAATGTGTTTGGCACATTTTATGAATGTGTGTGAATGTAGTTGGAAAGCACTACGTGCAGAGAAAGTGCTTGTGGGAATGGGTGTGATTGGGTAAATGAGTCATGTTGTATACAATGCTTTGAGTAGAAAAGTGCTGTATAAGAATCAGACCATTTACAATAAATCCGTTTATAAAATCAAACATACATCCAGCTGTAGTAACCATACAGGTTTTGATAGACCAATTGAGGCATCTGACAGGGATGGCTCCTGGGTGAGGTGTTGTAGGCATGTCCCACTGGGTGGAAGCTCTAGGGCAGACAGGCTGGAGGGATGATATCTGTTGGCTGGCCTTGGCGTTTCCCTGAACAAGCTAGAGGAGGTAGCCAGGGAGAGGGAGGGCTCCTCTCCTTAGCCTGCTACCCGTGTGACCCAGCGCTGGATAAGAGGAAGAAAATGGATGGAAGGGTGGATCATTTAGCCCAGAAAAATATTGTTGCCGTATAAAAAAGGCCTCCGTAAAACCATCACAGCACAGAAACAGCTTTAGTGAAGGTTACAAATGATGTTGACCTCTGACAGTGGACTCATCTCTGTGCTTGTCCTGCTAGACCTCAGTGCAGCGCTCAGTACTATTGACTACGCAACTTCCCGGCAACTAATTTCTTAGCCGACTTATTGAGAAAAACAAATTAGACTAACTGAATAATCTAAAGCTAAGAAACACTCAATATTCTGTTACATTTAAGAACAATTAAATGGAAAATGTCTAAAATTAATAACAAAGGCATTTTATCCCATTCGTCACATTCTTCAAAAATTAATCTTTCCAATTAATTGCGTGGCACCTCGCATCGTGTTAAATATAATTTGAAAGCATGTCACTGCAAAAGATGTTCACGTGTTAGTAAAATATGACAATATGCTCAAAAATTGTAAATACACAGTGTAGTACACTCTGCTGTGCATTATGAAGGATGCTGCTGTTTGAAGATTCATAACCAAAGTTCAAATTTAAAATATCAAAACAAAAAGTCATGCAGCCAAGTCAGGTCACGGGGGCAGCAGCAGAGAAGCTCCCTCTCACCACCTACTCCTGAGATGTAATCTCTCCAACATGTCCTGGGGTTACTGTGCTTTCTGATACCTTTCTCTCAGAAGCGGCATTACATTTTTGGGGAATTTGAACCACAGTAGCACATCTGTTGAAATGGACGACACAGGCCAGCCTTTGTTCCCCACGTGAATAATTAAGCCGTATGCACCCACGACACTTTTAATAGTTCGTCACTGCCCTTCTTTGGACTACTTTGGATTGCAAACCAGGAACATCCCACAGGAGCTGGAGATTTGGAGAGTTTTGCATTCACAAAATGGGACATGTAAGGGGAGGGGGTGTGGCTATATGCTGCTGACAGTGTTCACCATAGCAGGTCTTATGTTTTATTATGCAGGTTTAATTGTGTGAAGATGATGATCCTCTCGTTTTTGGCACGTGGCGATCACATTAACCGGTCTCTGACACAATTTATGAAAGAAAGCTAATCAGAGATTCTTTCTTATCAGGAGGCTTTGGAAGCACAACGTGTTGGAAAGAGTTTAAGTGAGCTAGATCAGAAGCATCCTTATGTTCAGTATTTCAGTCTGGTATGGTAACCCAACTGTGGCAAGTAAGAACTAAACAGGATTGTCTGAACTGCTGGAAAATTACTAGCGGACAACAAACTTCGCTTGATAAGCTGCATCATGAGGCTGTTTTCAGGGAAGCTCGGTCTATTGTTGCTGACTGTGAACACTCTTTATTCTGACTTAGTGCCCACAGGATGACCTTATAGGGGTCAGTTGTGCAAAGAGCAATCGGTATACTGAATAATGAGACGCTGTGATGTGTTTTTATTGTTGTTGTATGTTTTGTGTGCTCGTGTGGAAGTGTGAATGCAGGTTGATGTGAAGTTATTTGCTTGATTTGTTTATGGCTTCATCAACTGAAGACAATTTTCTACTGATGTGGAAAATAAAGTTAATCTATTCAACTCTATTTTTTCTGTTTGATGAGAGATAAAGAAAAGAAAAAGTAAAACCCTACATATTCTGGTCTAATTAAATTATTAACACTAGAACAACAATTGAAATGAACAACAAATCATTTAATAAAAGTGAAGTTTTTTTCACAAGAAACAAGAAGTAGAAAAAATATTCTTTACTGTTGTGTTTTGTAACTCAGAAAAATAATGTTTTATCTAAACTAATCAGGTTGTAGAGCCCAAGAAAACCTTTTCTGAATTATCGATGCCGTCTTAAATATCCCATCATTCATAACCAGTGCTTTGTTGTACAGGTAGTGGGCTTAAACCATTAATCGCACATGCTAGATGGATTCAGTGAAAGCTTAGAGGAATGGTGTTTTCTCTGATGCTGGTCAAAGGCTTCTGCAGTCCTTGCCCAGGTAAGGGAACATTCAGTAAAGTGCATGTTTTACTTTTATATGTGGTAACTAATTGATCACAAAAGTCAAAATTCATAGCATAATATGTGTTTCTATGTTTCCAGAAAAAAACAGGGGCAACTGCTTTTCCATTCAAGCATGGATCCAGATGACAGAGACAGCACGGATGCATTGTTAATGAGCCCCTAAAACCTTACACATAATAAAAGCTGCTGTTCTATTTTCTGTTACCAAAATCAATTAAAAACAACCTTTTAAACACAAAATGTTTTGGAGTCTTTTATACTTTTTCTCACATTTATTTAAGCAATTCAAAAAGCACACATGACATTCATTCAACATTTCATTCATAGCCAGGAGCCCTCAGAGTCATTTACTCTGGTTTTAAAGGAATAAATAGTCAACTACTACATTGTAATTTGCCCTCTTTCTGCTAACAGGCGCCAAGCTATCCCATATGGAAAAGAAATAGTAAAAACTTACATGATTTACTCATGAAAGTGGCCACTTTCTCATTACTTTCATATATTGTTTTAGTAAGTATCCAAAACATACAAGTTTCATTATATTTTTCAAGGGATCTTATATCTGTTTTCACTTTTGTATGCTTTTTCATACAAGTTTCACACAAGACAGATACAAACTTTATAAGATTTATATATATCTTTTCCATATGGGATGGCCCTGTGATAGTGTAAGGAACTACTGCCACTGGAACTCCAAGATGTAGTCCACCAGCATTTGAAACAATGTGGCAAAATGTGTTGCAGTCCAAATTGAATCTGTTAGAAAAATTACATTTATTTTAACATTTTTGAGGTTTCTTTTCAATTCTGTTTTATTTATAAAAAAAATCACAATAAAAGTCGCATCAAGGTATATTATATATTGTAAGGTAGACCCTACAATAATATGGACAAATATTAAGAATCATATGACCCCTATGAGCAAACACTTGGCAACAGTGGGAAGGAAAAACTCTCTTTCAACAGGAAGAAACCTCCGGGCTCAGGGAGGGGCGGGGCCATCTGCCTGAACCAATTGGGTGAGGAAGAAAGAGCAAAAGATGTGTCTATTTGTTCTTACCGCTGACCATCAGTGATATATTTCCACATAAACATTAAAACAAGTTACCCAGCTGGAGGTGAAGCCCTAACTTTTGTCACATCAGCAAACAAATTAAGTTTGCTAAACTAAGTGTATTAGAGCAGCGGTCCCCAACCTTTTTTGCGCCACGGACCGGTTTATGCCCGACAATATTTTCACGGACCGCCCTTTAAGGTGTAAATACAACAAAATAAAACTAGTACCGGTACCAAAAAAAAAGAAGATTTATTCATAACACACGTGAAAAGACCCAGGAAAACTGAGTAAACGATAAAAACCATAACAAAATAACGCTGAAAACCGATAAAAAGCCCCCTGAAAACTACATTTCACACCTGAGCCTCAACTCTCGCGGCCCGGTACCAAACGACTCACGGACCGGTACCGGTCCGAGGCCCGGGGGTTGGGGACCGCTGTATTAGAGCCTATGATTAGTCAATTTTAATAATGATCATCAGCCACAACATTAAAACCACCTGCTTAAAATTGCACAGACCTGCTTGTGTTGTCAAAGCAGTCAGAGCATGGGTGCAACAGATGTTGGGGGTGTTTGTTGTGTCTGAACGTCTTCTGCTGTAGCCTGCAGATCCTTGATTAGATCAGGATCTGGGGAGTCTTTGTTGCATTTTCTTCCAGCGGAGGTGCATCGTGAATAAGCTGAATGAGACAGCTGCCATCAGGGGGCACTGTTGCTATGTGGAGGTGTGTTTGATCTGCAATAGTCTTAAGGTGCATTGTACATGTCAAAGTCACATCCACAACACTGCCAGAAACCAAGGTTTTTTAGCAGAACATAACAACATTACGGTGAGATGTTCAATTATTTTTTACTTTACCTCTCAGTGGTTTTAATATTGTGGCTAGTTCGTGTAACTCCACTGCATGGAAAGAGTGCTTCAGCGATGCTTGTGACGTGGACACACACAGACATATCTGAGCAGACGGAAGGACGAAGAATGCTCAAAGTTTTTGCATGTGTTCATATCAAACTGTTTTCCTGATCCTTTTGCATGAGGTTGCTGAATATTTAAACACGCTTTGCAAATTTGGGGCTTGTTTACTCCCCAGTCAAGCCTACAGAGCCTGCATGATTCTAAACTCTCCAAATTTTTTTGGAACAAATAGCTTAAATTCATCAGATGCAAACTTTTTCAAAAGAATAATTTATTGGGTAAGTGTAAGAACTGCAATTTGGTTTTGATATTATGTTCATATAGGTAGTTATTTGAGGAAATTTCCAAATTAAAAAGACATTTTTTTTAGGATTGGAGTAAACCTTTTTTCTTGTTACAGTTGCTTAAGTTCGACCTCTGTGTGGTTAACATGAACAAAGTCACAGGCAGTGTGAGTACTTGTTTAATCAAGAGAACTATATAAAAAAAAGACGCAATGTGTCCATATATTGGTATGTCAACAGACTGATATGTTTCAGTGTACTTAATTTGTACATTATATACAGTTGTGAATTTTACATACAATTATGATGGGCATGAATTTCATAGTAGTTATGCTTTTAATGATTTCTTTGAACTTTTATATTTCCTCGCTGGAATGATTATAGCATACACCTTTAAAAGCTAAATTAAAAATTATTTTAAAAAATTAATTGGGGCAAAAGTTAGAATTTATTTAGTACATATATATATATATTACTCAACACTCTGAAGAAATGGTGCTAAAGGTTTTACAATGTCTTTCTGTCCATCCATTCTCTTTATCCTTGTCAGGGTGGCAGGGGGGGCTCGAGCCTATCCCAGCTACTATAGGGCGAGAGAAAAAACCCTGTCCAGGTGCACCTTGGACAGGGTTTTTTAGAATTACCAGTTAACCCAACTCCACTAACTGCATGTCTTTGGACCGTGGGAGGAAGCTGGAATACCGGAGAGAACCCACACAAACATGGGGAGAACATGCAAACTCCACACAGAAAGACCCTGTCCAGGGCAACAGTGCTGTGAAGCAACAGTGCTAACCACCGTGCCACTACTGGTAGATTAACTACTCCTTCTCTTTGCCAACATAAAGAAGGATTTTTTTTGACAGTACTTACTGGTTGACCAATGCTCAGATCAAAGGGAAACTCCAAATACTTCAGAAAAGATGTAAGAAGCACAATTGTAGATTTACACAAGCTAAGAAGACCTCTTGGAGCCATTTCTAAATAACTGGAGATTCCAAGACCATAATTGCAAAATTAAAATAAAAAACTGTAGCAGTTATTCAGGTGTGTCACCACTTTGCTGGGTCTGGATGAAGACCCAGACTGCCACCATAAGATGTGAAGAAATGTTGGGATGGTTCAGAACAATCCAGGAAAAAAACACTGCTATTAACTGGAAGCTGCTGGACCACCAGTGTCATTGTGTAGGGAAGCAGGTTTTAGATTCCCATAGACTGAGAGGGTACCAACCAAGGAAGAAGATCCTGCTCCAAAAGACATCGACACATTCTTGATTGATTAAAATTTGAAGCTGCCAGTTTTTACCAGCTCAACCAGTCTCCTCTGGCAATGCCTTGGAACCACCTGCACCACCACACCTTGCCACAAACCCCATCGCCAGTGTGGGCATGATGAGTGAGCATCCGAGGAGTTAATAGCAAAGGAAGTCAGCTACCCACTGGATTGTCTGTGACTGTACTGTGTTTCCCATTATGACAGTTTCTGGGTGAAACCCCCCTCACCTGCTGGGAGAAAATGTCCCATAGCCCAGGTGCTCGAGGGATTGATCTGCAGCACGAAAGGGAGGGAGCATCAGCATTAATCAACAGCTAGCTGGTGGGAACTCGGACACAGCTGGGAGTTCCAACCGGACAATGAATGGATAAAACAGACTAACACTGGGCTTATGGAATACCTGGAAAGCCCTGAGCTCAGCCCTGGTGAAAATTTGTGGACCATTCTTAAAAGCCAAACCGGTGCTAGGAAACCAACCAACAAACTTCATGAGCTAGTCCACTGAAATAAACTGAAACTTCCAATTCTCCCATGAAGAGTCATCAAATATCCATCCAGAATTATGCCAGAAGCTTCTTGATGACTACCAAAAACATCTGGTTGAACTAAGGGACATTTAACCAAATATTAGGTGTTTATATGAGCCTGTATGTAAACTAACTCATTAAAGATGCACGCTGTACCATTCCATCCAAACATACAGAACAGTTCAAATAAATAATTAACAGATCTAATGCTATGATATTCATGCCAATGATGACTGCATGAAAACTTCTGACCATATCTCTCTCTCCTGGTCAGCACCTTGAGTGCTCTGTCTCTGCACACACACAGTGGTCCTCAGTGTCACTACAAAAAGAGGAGCATTGATTAATTGAATCCCCTCTACCTGGTCCTCAGCCTCCTTGGCACTGCAGCCCACTGCACCACTGACGTCAGAGCTGCATCGAGCCGAACCCGGGGGTGTCTGGCTTTACAACTAGATACCACCGGGCATTGAGACCCTCTAGCTCCATGAGGCACTGGAAAGTGGCCGGGGCTCTGAACAAGCCGAACACAAGTGTGACAAATTGGAACGAACCATACGGAGTGGAGAAGACAGTGTTTTCCTTCGACTCTGGTTGGTTAAATCAAGTGTTGTGAAAAATCAAGCATTACCTAATCGGTCCAGGAGCTCATCGACCCAGGGCATGGGGTAGGCATCAAACCGTGACACTTTTTTCACCCTGTGGTAGTGACACAGAACTGTATAGACCCCTCTTTCTTCATACCAGAACTATGGGGCTACACTAAGTGCTGTGTGACTCTTCTATCACTCCCATTTTCAGCATTTCAGCCAATTCTTTCTGAATTGGCTGAAATGTTGCTTATGTTCAGGCAACCTGAAGGGCTGTGAACTCCCAGTGACGCCAGGCTGCGTTTCAAAATGGTGCTCTATGAGCATCGTAAAGGCGGAGAACACATCTGCAAAACTCTGTTGCAATGCAGCAACATCCGAACATCTGAATCAGGGTCTTATTCAAGTCTTATTCATCAGCCCATCAGTCTGATGATGGTAGACGCTGATTTAACACCCAATCATTCGTCCAGCTCTTTTAGTGTGCAAGACATGAACGACGTGAGCTGGTCTGTCAGTATCTCTTTTGGGATACCTGAAACAGCGCCTGCACCACTCTCTTTGCAGAAAAGGTGCACAGCGGCACTGCTTCTGGGTATTGGATTGCATAATCCACCAGAACTAGTACAAAGCGACAGCCACGTACACTCTGGTGAAATGGCCCAATGAGGTCCATGCCAACGCGCTCAAATGGGACCTCCATTTTATTTTATATGCTGGAATATGAAGAATGGGATTACAGGATTACTTTCTTGGAAAAGTAATGAGTAACTAATTACTATTTTCAAGTAACTTGACCAACACTGGTCACATGACTGCTCCGGTGGGAAATCTCCCGTGGGGGTGAATCATTGACCCACAGCCCCAAAAGGTTCCCAAAATCAGGGATGCGATATAACTGCATTCTGCCCTTAAATTTAATCAGCAGCGGCACCATGAGATATTTGTGGACGTCCCCATGCACACATCTAACCTCCACCCACTCAGCCTCTAACAATACAAGTTTGGTTGACCAGAGTCTGCGTGCAGCCTGTGTCTACCAAAGCCTGGTCTATACCCACTTGACACCTTACCAGAATGTGGTAGTCCGTCTGGGACCGGGGGAGGGTGCCGGAGCTCCGGCGATGGGGAACACCTATCCCACTTCCATCAGCGGACAGTCAGGCCTCAGGTGTCCTGGCAGCCCACACTTCTAGCACTCCTGCCCTGTTGCTCAAGAACAGTGCCGGCTGTTTCTGGACCCTGGGAAGGCAGATAGGACAGAAGTGGGTTAGTTGTCCGCCGTGGCCAGGTGATCCTCTGTGCAACAGCAGCAACAGAGCCAGAGATCACACACCCCCATTTGCCATATGTAGATACAAACTGAAGACATCAAATATATGAAGCAAGATATATGGAATTATGTAGTAAAGACAAAAGTGATAAATATGTTTTATATTTTAGGTTCCACCCTTTGCTTTGTGGGCAGCGCTGCAAACCCTCGGCCTTCTCTGTGAGCTTCATGATGTCGTCACATGACATGTTTCCCCTCACAGGTGTGCCTGTCAGGGTTCATTTGTTGAATTTCTTGCCTTCTTAATGAGGTTGGGACCATCAGGTGTGTTGTGCAGCAGTCAGGTTGGTGCACAGCTGACAGCCATATTTGACAACTGTTAGAATTCATATTATGGCGAGAACCAATCAGCTGAGAGAAGCAACAGCCCGTCATTACTTTAAGAACTGAAGCTCAGTCAGGCTGTAAAACTGCTAAAACTTTGAATGTGTCCCCAAGTGCTGTCACAAAAACCATCAAGACCACGATGAAACTGTCTCACATGAGGACGCCCCAGGAAAGGAAGAGCAGGAGTCCCCTCTGCTGCTGAGGATACATTCATCCGAGTCACCAGCCTCAGAAATCACAGCAGCTCAGATCAGAGCCCAGATAGATGCCACACAGAGCTCCAGTAGCAGACACATCTCTGCATGTTCAGAGGAGACTGTGTGAATCAGGCCTTTATGGTCAAACAGCTGCTGAGAAACACAAGGAGTGGACATTAGACCAGAGGACATCTGTGCTTTGGTCTGATGGGTCCAAATCTGAGATCTTTGGTTCCACCTGCCGTGTCTTTGTGTGACGGAGAAAAGGTGAACGATGGTCTCTACATGCATGGTTCCCACTGTGAAGCATGGAGGAGGAGATGTGATGGTGTGGGGGGGCTTTGCTGCTGACACAGTTGGAGATTTATTCAAAATTGAAGGCGCACTGAACCATCATGGCTACCACCATCCAAAGGCACAATGACCCCAAACACACCTCCAGGCTGTGTCAGGGCTGTTTGACCATGAAGGAGAGTGATGGAGTGCTGACCAGATGGTCTGGCCTCCACAGTCACCTGACCTAAACCCAGTGGAGATGGTTTGGGATGAGATGGAGCTCAGAGTGAAGGCAAAGGACCAACAAGTGCTCAGCATCTCTGAACTCCTTCAAGACTGTTGGAAACCATTTCAGGAGACGACCTCATGAAGCTCATGGAGAGAACGCCAAGAGTGAGCGAAGCAGGAATCAAAGCAAAGGGTGGTTATTACCAAGATATAATCTAAGATATAAAACTCGAGTTATTTCACACTTTTTGTTTACTACATAATTCCACATGTGTTCATTCATAGTTTTGATGCCTTCAGTGAGAATTCTAAAGAAACACACACACATACAAACACATATGTGTGTGTGCAAGGTATGCTGTTAAATATAGCAGAGGGGATTTTCTGTCTACTTCTACCTCACCAACTTATCACCTACTTAGTGGGTTCATCAGACTTCTCCAATATCCAAACACTTTCAAACAGCTCACCGTAAGAAAAAGCAAAAGTTTTCATGCCTTCAATACACAAATAACATAATTAATAGTTACTGAAAAATGCTGAGGCTTTTACAAAGTCTCTGTCATCTCCAAAAAAAAAAAAAATCTAACAGTTTCCATAATCCCATATATGGATTCATCTTTATTGCACTGCAATTCATTTATCCTAAAAAACTGTACAGCTGCCCTCAGAAGGCTCTTAGATACATTTTGGAATTCAGTTTGGGTCACTTTAGTATCTAAAAAGCTTTTTGATCATTTCATCTTTATTTAGAAAAATGTTGCATTTAATATAATTTGTGAAAGTGAAGTTTCAGATCATCACTTCTCATAGTTTTACGATAGAAATCACTATTGATCTTTGAGACTGCTCGGTCACTGGCTGTGCTGTTTGAATGTTTTTCTTTATATAGTCACCTCACAACCACAAAATGAGAGCGCTAGTCATTTGTCTGTTGAGGGACAGGAACATCAGTGTCAATATGCAACTGCCTTTGTTAATAACTTTTATTAAAATACATTAATCTCTGTAGTCTAGACTAGACCAGATTACGAGGTTCTCCACAGTTTAGCTGTGGCTATGATTCATAGAAATGTGCAGTTACTTTATTCATTTACCTGAATTGTTATCAATCCTACACAGAACCAGCCAGTGTAGGTGACATAGTTTGAGTGCAGGACACAGTTGTCTTAATGTCATCACAACAAGCACAGAATGATTATTGACAGATTTACAAACTAATGATTTTCTGGTGCCTTTGTGTCAATGGTGTGTTTCATGTATAGGCGGGGCTGCGTGGGAGAAACGGATCCTGCTATCATGCAACAGACTGATATGCTAATGTCTTTGCATCAACATGGAGGCTACTGGCATGAAGCACTGGAGCCACAGATGCACCCAGGAGACATGAATCATTTTGGTGTCCATGTTGTCATCACTTGACCAACCAACTGAATCCATGGTGTGTTCCTTTGAGTTTTGTACTATTTGGAGTTCTTTTCAGTGTGATGGCCCAAACAATTATGTGTTTAACTGGTGCAAAACAGAAAATAAGAAAGCTGGAAACATATTCCAAATATATTTTCTTGCTTCTTAGCAGAGAAAAAAGATGGTATGTTCATTATGAATGTATGTGACATGTGACTTCACCAGAGTGTACTGACCATGTGAGCTAACACTTTTCATAGGTTGTTAAAGAATGTCAGTGTACTTTTTCAGTTGAGTGCAATGAGGAGGCTGCATGTTTACAACAACAACAACGTGTACTGAGCACATGGCTCGTTGTAAAGAGCTGAATATGTTCACACATAGAAAATGTATAAAAATGTGTGCTGTCAGCGTTAATCTCGTTAAAATGACTTTAACACCATGACCGCAGTTTGAAACTGTTCTTCATTTGTGAAATGTACAACGAGCTAACCGCGCTAACGTGTTGATGCCTCGGTAACTTGCTAACGGAGATTTGTGGTTACGGCGTTAACGGCATTTTAACAAGCTTAGCGCTGACAGCACTAATAAACTGAATGATAGCTATTGCTGTCCTTGCCTTTATGGAGGGCGATGTGCTTCGGTGGCATTTCAGCATTTTCCAGTTTTTGCCACCTGTGCATGTGACAGCCTATACATGCTTTAAAATCGTGAATTGAGTGAATAACACATAGAGACTCCCAACAGTGGGTAAAGCTCAGTACAGCTGCAGCTGTACACACTGTTAAGCATCATTGATGCATAAAAGCATAAAGTTTGTTCACATTGTGGTTCACACCAAAGATGACCAGTGTAAGACATTTAATACCAGGAATAGTCTTTTCAACTTATTGTCACCTTGGTTAAAATGCTGTGTATGTTTATTATAACCACAACTACTGCTCTGTGAGTGAAAGGCACACTGCCTACATTTTCCAACAGCAGGCTTTTTTTTGCTGAACTGAAATTACTGGATAATGCGTGTTCTTCATGACTCACCAATAAAGTCACATCATGGTCTGGTCCTTGTTTTTGTGAATCTTTTGGTTACATTTTTTCCCGCTGTGTTTTCATACCACCAGTTCTAAAGCTCCTTTGGGCAGCTCGGACAAAAACTAGACGTAGGTCCGCACTGATAGTTGCACGTTAGATGGTCAGTCAGTGTTGCCCTATTCCATTTTGTCTGGAGAACACTGCCAGCCATTGAGAGAGAACCATTAGGAGCACGAGAGAAGTGTTTGAGAGACAGAAAGACAAAAATAAAATAGCATTCCTCTCACTGGTAGGACCAGGATACTCAGCCAAGCATGGCAGCTCATCTCACAGCTTCAAAGGCATGGTGGAAAAATACCAGCGTCCCCAATGTGTACATTTCAATCTGTTGTGACCAGACAGTGTTTTCACTGCAAATGCCCTTGCAGCTCACATGGCCGATTAATAGATTGTAGGAACATGTTTAGCATTTCTGTGTTAGCCTGCAATTCCCCAATGAACTGTCCACACTCCAGTGCTTCAGCACATCACAAACCCAGACAAACACACTTATAATAACCCAGTTCAGCCACAATAACGACAACAACAAATTGTTTAATATGGCTTGATATGTATATCATGCTTTAGTCTCAGTCTCTCTAGTCTGCCTTCCATTAAAGACGTAATTATTTTGCATCGACCTTAATTAAAAATATCAGCAACAACATGAATGTGTTTGGATTAATGGAAGAAACCTGAGTACACAAAGTTCTGAGGGGTTCAAATCTAGAATTAATCCACAAACAAACATCCAGTTACACAGAAACACGACCTAATGACGGTGCAACGTTTTACTACAGGCACTGTTTATCGTTAGCGTACAAATTAAGCAGGATTTACTTTCCAGGATTCTCTCAGAGTTACGTCTTTATACATTTCATCCATATATTTTTACTTTTCTTTAAATTTTCATCGAAGGTTATCTGACTCTCTTGGGCCATTTTTGTACATTTTTGACATTTTATAATTACAAGTGTTCAGTGTGAGCAATTCTAGTAGTACAGAGTTATGTACTGCAGGTGTGTGGAGGCTGAAGACAAATGTATCGCTTAAAATAGCAGCTTTGTGTTTGGCAGATGCTGAAATATGTGGACAGGTTGTTGCTTCTCCTTAGTGCCCCTATGGCGTTCTTATGTATTCACATTGAACAATAAATATCGATTTTTGTAATGGTAGATATTGAATCAAATGTCATTTCTTTTTCTTTGTGTGTGATTTTGTCACTTTGAGGTTGAGGTTAAAACTTACTGTGGAAAAGTTGTAGTCTACAATGGGTTGTTATGCAAAGTTTGCAACTGTTCTTCATTTGTAAACTGTACATTTCAGAATTTGTGATACTGCAAGACGATAGTACAACAGCGTTTTAGGGCCACGTTAAGAAAAAACATGTTATTGATCATTTTGAGAATAAAGTCGAAATTTATTCAATTTATTCAATATTTTGAAAAAAAAAGTTTAAATAATATTTTGAGAAAAAGTTGAAACATGCAGATTACAGACCGTCACAGTCGTTATACAAAATGACTTGTTTACACGAGTCAGTGAAGCAAATCAGACACTCGACCAGGTTTGTGTGGTTTCCCCGTCTGACCACACGTAGCTTCACCATCTTTTCAACATCTTTATACTTTTCAACACCCCGTGTTTATGTGCTAAAAGAGAAACAACGTCCTTCCTGGTTACTAAAACCGATTCTGAACTCAGAGGGTACAGCAGCCGTCGAAACAACTGTATAATCTCCACATTTTGACTTTATTCTCAGAATGATCCATAATATTTTTTCTTAATGTGACCCCAAAACTCTGTCATACAAAAGTCTAATGTTTAAAAATAGACATAAATTAAAACATACCAAAGTAAAGCGATCTATCTCCTTTCATCTCACACAGCGCTGTCAGTAATATTAACCTGTCAGTTAACATTACTGCCATGTTGTGGCCACAGTTGGTTGTTGCCACTGAAAACTGTGCTTCTTTCAATCTCATAGAAAACTGCAGCTCTCTGTGTTTTGACGCTTTTGTCCATCTCCTGTTAACAATGACTGGAGCGGTGCAAGCTGAGAGGCCAGCAGCTTTTTTCCTGGTGGCTTGCACATGATGGCATGCCTGGCAAGCTGCCGCTGAATCTGCTTTCACTGCTCTGAGATCAGTTAGGATCTAAGCTTCAGATGGGAACACAGAGAGCATTAGCCAGTAAATGATCTTCACCAATTTAGATTCATAGCAGACGAGTTTCCTCGGCCAACATGTGTGATGCAGATAAGATGAAGCTTGAAAAAGTTGTAGTAATGTGGTCCACACAGGACAGCCACTACAAACTTATGAGGTTTAGAACATTGCCCTTCTATTCAGCCACAACTGTGGTTGAATTGGACTTGAGTTTTCAGAACCACAGGATTTCACTACTTCTGTGTCTGTAGTTGGGGTCATAACTCTGTGGCGACGATCTTTTAATTTTCTTCAGTGTAGTTGCTAGTGGTTTGATGTGCAGTCTATGCCTTGGGCTGTACTCTGCTGCGAGTATGTTATTGTACCTGTAAAACCCCGTTAACACTTCTTTCATGGCAACCGTTGGCAGATTGTTGACCAAGTTGCTCCAATCACGTTCTTTCAGAGGTTGCACAATCTGTGTCTTCTGAACATGCGGCAAAATCCCTCTTTTTTCCTTTGTGGTTTGGTGTTTGAGGCCTTGTGGTTTGCTGTTGCCACAGTCTTGTATTTGCCACCCACTGCTACACTAATTGACATGCAATGGTATGTCTACCGAGGTGGTTGATGTTAGGTTGATGTAAGGCAAACGTCCCAATTCATGATCACCTCTTAGCAGCTATTGTTCTCCACATTCCTTGATGTTTCATTGGTAGTAAAAGAGGGATATTTCAGTCTTTGAAGTGGGGCTGTAATTTGAAAAGAAAGGCTTTATTGTCTTTAAGTCCTACTATGCATAGTAGGACATGTTCATCTTGGATTTTGTGCTGCAATGGCCAAAACCTTTCATCCCCAAATCTGCACTTTTTAGGTTCCTTTATAATAATTTGATGCTATGCAGGCTCTTCCTTGAACTTTTCTTCGACTGGAGTTCTTTCTCCCGACACCAAAATCTTGCTCAGCTGATTTCTGGGGTTCTCTCTCTAATATAAAGTACCTGTTTTTGTGAACTATTGCAATATAAGTAAAATTGGATTGAATTGAAAAATGTGTTACTTAACATCAGAGACGTGATCCATAAAGCATTTGAGCACTGATTGTATTTGAATGGAACCAACGATAGACCCGGTCCAAACTGGGGGCTTTCCCACAGTGTTGTGAGAAAGAAAACATGTGCTGTTAAATAATTTGGTTAATGACTCTTCTGGCCTCTGTCCGAGATCGAACCTCCTATTTTACATGCACGGCCTCTCCACTAATGCAAAAACCTGCAATCCAATTTGCAGAAGCAATCAGCTCCTAATTCTTCTTCTCATGTATGTTTGATTTCCTATTGGTTAGTGCCTTTGAATAATGAATGTGTGTCTCTTGGTGTGGTTAATACTAAAGTGTTTAACGTTTTGTCCCCTTTGCTAAGGATGGAATCGGTGAACTTGGTTCACCAGCCATACACCTTGAGGTCTGTTATATTCTGCTTTCAGAAAATGGTAAAATGATTTACTTATCTGTGGCTAATTATTTTTGATTACGCGAGAATGACATCCCGCTCTGAAGCACAAAATATGATTTAATATAGTCCACAATAATATCTCTTCCATTTCTATCTTATCAGTTGTTCCAAGATGAAGATTGATACCAGCCTGAATATGCCCCAGCTCCCAGAGGCCCTGTCCCAGGCAGGCCTTCAGTTTACTGTGGCAACTGAGGAGGACTTTGATGAAATCATGGCTATGAGCCAGGACATCTATGGAGGCCTTGACTATCTACCTACTAGATACACTAACTGGCTGCAGGATACCAACCGTACAGTTATACTGGCACGCAAACATGGAAAAGTGGTAAGTTCACTCAGTAGTAAAAGTTCAGTTCACTGGATAAATGGCTGTAAAGCATCACCCTGATGCAGCCAGCCTGAAACCTCAGCAGGTCTACATATACATCTACTATACATATAAAACATAACAAAACATATATCTGAATGCTGTTTGTTGATTCGAGCACATAATTAAGTAAATTATCTCTCCTATTAACAAACCGCCAAACTTGCTACTATGAGCTTGAGTAAAACACCCGGCAACTAGATATGACTTCCTCACAAACTAGCAGAGTTAGCCCCTTAGGCTACGTTCACACTGCAGGTCTTAAGGCTCAAATCCGATTTTTTTGTCTGCTCGTTCACACTACAAATAAAATGCGACAGCAAATGTGCTCTAGTGTGAACGCTCAAAGCGGCCCGCATGCGCAAAAGAAGACGTCACACACAACGCGCTCTGTTTAGACCCAGAGCAAACAGTATTGTTTGACTGATGGCCCTTAATATAAAGACTTCGGACTTTACGTTTCCCAATTTTTGCTTTAAGTTATTTTGTTATTTACATAATAATGTAAATAACCTAATAATGATCCTTATTGCTGTTTTAGAGGAGCGGTGCTTCAAAGGATAGTTGCAGATTTCTGTCAGAATCTGCAGATTATACAGTACAAATAAAATGTTCACGTTGTCTTCCCAACAGTTTCACCGGATGGCCAGGAAGCGTTCGCGATGTCTTATCGGGCGCTGATAATTAGCGTCTGTCTTGTGTCAGTGACGTAAAAGACGGATTTAATGCGACCCGACCGTTCAAACAGCAGTCGCTTTCTGAAACATCGGATATGTATCGGATTCAGTACCACATACAAAAGTGACCCAGGTCGGATTTGAAAATATCGGATTTGTGCCGTTCACACTGTCACACCATGATCGGATATGGGTTGCATAGGGTCAAAAAAGTCGGATTTGATGCGCTTTCACCTGCAGTGTGAACGTAGCCTTAGATAAATAAGTAATTAAAGGTATCCGTGTCAGCGTGATGGCTTATAATTTCTTATCTGTTATCTTCCTTTGTTTGATTGCTTGGTAGATTGCTCTGGAGTCTGTCTGTGTCATCGATGATGGGGAGACCATGCTGGTGGAAGGTCTCCGTGTTGCCCCCCAGGAAAGGGGCAAGGGCGTGGCGGGTGTTCTGCTACGCTTTTGTGCTGAGCTGGTTAAATCTAGGTATCCAGAGGTCAAAGTATGCCGCTTGACCCGTGATGATAAGCTTGGACCAAAGGACTTTGAAAAGTACCGCATCATAACTAAGCAGGTAGAGTAAATAAATGTTTTGATCTGTCCTGATGTTAAATGAGCCTTTGTGGGCTGTTCGCATGCTTTCAATGCTGCCTTTTCTCTCTCCAGGGAATCCTGCTGATGCGCTTCAGAGCTGAAGACCTCAAGCTGCATCTCTCTGAATTTGGTCTAGAAGGAGACAATGAATCCACTTTGTCCACCTTTTGCTCCAGTCCTCCTCCAGTGCGTCTGGACCATACAGCAATCCAGCAGCTCTACTTAAACAGTGACCTGATGCACGGGGTCCTCCCTAACGCGACCATCATTCAAGACTGGCAGCCATTCAAGCTTTTGCCCAGTAACATGGCAATCCTACTAAAGAAGGAGATTGACTGGATGGTGGATGATATGTCCAATCCTACTGTGGCCAGCCTCTGTACCTTCCCTTTCAGGGTCCCCATTGGAGATGACTGGTAAATGTTCCTTCTTCATTTATTGATAAGACTAAATGGATGTTGCTGAAGCAAGTGTACTGACAGCAACACGAACCATTGTCTATAATAGCAACTTTTAATAGTATAGGGAGCACAAGAAAATTCACTCTTTTCTACATGGTACAGATAGTTTCTGTTCAGTTTTTCTCCCACCTCGCGCTCACAGTCTGCCCAATGCTAAGCTAATATTAGCTTAGCATTGGGCAGAATGCTACAGATAGCATTCTTAGCATTCTACAGGTAGAATGCTAAGCTAATATTAGCTTAGCATTCTGCCCAATGCTAAGCTAATATTAGCTTAGCATAACAACAACAAAAAGGCGCTCTCTCACCCAGGAAACACACAGTTGCAGAGAGAGCGTCACCCTGTAACCATGGCAACCATAACGCTGCTGCCTGGAACAACAGAACGTAGCTGTCAAACAAAACCCAAACAGTCCTGACCCGCCACAATATGAAACAGGGAAGTACCGGCGTGTAATCCATTTATTTCAACAAAGTAACTGTATTCTAAATACCACCTTTTTAAACGGTAACTGTAACGGAATACAGTTACTCATATTTTGTATTTTAAATACGTAACGGCGGTACATGTATTCCGTTACTCCCCAACACTGCCAACGCGTAACATACTGACGATTTGTCACGTCCCATAGCACCTATGATATGCACCGGATTGTGGATGGAATGACGCTCCCAGCGATAACACACATTCCAGCCGTGTATTCCAGCCCTAACCTTGACCACAGTCTTAATTGTATTAGATAGTGTTTCCAAAGCGATTAATGATGAGAAAGCAAAATAAATTTACATGTTTCATTCCAAATGGTTCTCATGTTTCCGACTCTGTAACATACCGACGATTTGTCACATGGCGTCGAACGTTACGTTTTGGGATGAGAACGTGTTGTTTCTATTATATGGTCATTACATTTACAATCAACCTGCTAAGAATGGGAAACTGTTTTCACACAGTCACGATGTTTTCTTTAACCAGGTATTACCTGAACATCGACATGTTTGGTAAAGACCTCGCCCTGGCTCGACAGCAGTTCTTGTACCACCTGCAGCGCCATACTGCCACCTTGAAGGGTCACGTGATGTGCCAGATGTTCCTAGACCCACCGCTTTGGAAGGCCATGGCTGAATTCTGCCACAACACCCTGAGCGTGGAGCTGGTGAAAGAGTATACTGAGCAATGCGTGGTGGAGTGTGATCTCATCTAGTTGCAGAAGGTGGATGGAAATAAGGAGAAGTTGTCGAGGCATGACAGGAAGGAAGACAAGGGTTTAAACAACAAGGAAGTAACACAAATCAGTTACAAACACAAATAAACACAACACTCTGTACTGAGGAGGAAAATCAAGTAAACAAAATGTAGTTTTAGATACAAAACAAAACCTTGAAGAACTAACGATACACAGACACATGATGGGAACTTAAAATCATCTACATCATGTAATCAACTCCAATAGGTCTATGATTAATGCCGAATTTATGAAGTTTATAATAATTAACTGGTACACTGGACGCGTTGATTTTACTACTGAGGTGTATTTAACATGTTGTTTCCTCAAAAAACAAGAGAAGGAACAAAATAACACAAATACCTCTTTCCATGGATCTAAAACGGACTTGTGGAAAAGCACTAAAACACCCTGTTGTATTTTAAATGATTTTCAAAGAATGATCAAATCTGATAGAGTCCAACAGAGTCAGGCGAATACACTTGAGGATTATTGGTCCTGACGAGAGGTCGTGAATTCAATCAGAAGTTAGAAAAGTTCTTTAATTTCACTGAAAAAAAAGCAAACTGTTTTTGTCATCGCTATAAGTCTCGCGCGGACCCTATTGCAGTTGAGCTACAAAGATGTAAAATAAATTAAAACGTGATGAACGTGAGGATACGTTTCCCGCACACTGTCGTAAAGTAAAAGTGTGCAAACAAAGTGCAACAGCTCATTTTCAATTCTGTTCTCTGTGTAAATATGGAAATTCTAAATATGTGTGATGCTGAATTGGGTTGTCAAATCTGCACATTTCTAAAGGCACTTTATTAAAACTACCCTTGAAGGTTGTGTCTACATTATAACGAGAATCAATCGTTTGGGATCAAAACAGCGCCCTCCAGAATGTTTGGGGCAAAGACCAAGCTTTGCCTTTAAACAGCACCACGGTGGAAATCACTCCATAAATCAATATGTTACTCAAGTGCAAGCTTTCAGGTTTAATTTAAGGGGTTTTACAAAAGTTATGCATGAGCTGTATAGCATAAAACGGCGTAGTCCCCCTACCTTTCAGATGTTCAAAAATAAACGTAACAATTGACTGACAAATGCTTTTGTGGGAGGGTGAGGCCTGCTTCACTGTTATTTAGTGAAAAAGAAAGCAGACATAATATTTGAAGGTTAATCATAATTCAAAGTGTTTCACTGTAAATTTACTGTAATTTTAAAAACAAAATTTTGCAGGTGAGGAAGGTCGACATTACCAAAGGTTGATTCTGTTCATCTGGACGTTTTCAGTGGGAGAAAAGTCTCAGCTGACTGCAGGTTTCCCCAATCTTATGAATAGCAGGAAATTGGCTGGAAAGCTCCAGCTGATCCAGGAGAGAAGGACGACCGCTGACTAAGTGACCTGTAGTGATCCGTACGTGTCAGGAGTATCGGAGCAGCTGAGACACATTTTTTCGAAACACCAGGTCTCTGTGGCTTTTAAACCCCAAAACACGCTGCGCCAAAAACTGGTCCACCCCAAGGATCGGGTCCCCCGACACAAACAGAGTAACATAGTGTACGCTGTTAAGTGCAGGAGGATTGCCAGGATTTATACATCGGGGAAACCAAACAACCTCTGGCTACAACACAGAAGAGCCACCTCGTCAGGCCAGGACTCTGCAGTCTATTTACACCTACAGGCCAGTGGACACTCTTTCAATGATGAGGATGTAACATCCTGGACAGGGAGGAACGCTGGTTTGAGGGCGGAGTCAAGGAGGCCATTTACGTGAAAAGGGAAAGACCATCTCTGAATCAAGGAGGGGGCCTAAGGGTACATCTGTCACCATCTTACAATGCTGTGATTGCAGCCATTCCCCAACTCTCTGTGAATGGGACTCATGGACATTGATCAGTGGTTGTTGATCAATGGTCATGACCTCCCAGCCCATTGTTCCTTCAGTGGTGCTGGTTTCAGTCATTATGCAAATGTACTGTTATAAGACTGAAAGCTGCAGTCAGCTGAGACTGAAGAAGTCACCTGGATGATGACAAAATGTTTCTCCCACAAAACGCTACGTCCAGATGAACATAATCAACTTTTGGAGATTTACTTACCTGGATGATTGAGCATGCGTCAAGACGAAGGTCGACATTAGGCTGAAAAATCCAAGCAAACCTAATTCCAGAAGTGGCTCATGCATTGTTAAAAAGAACAAATCCCCTGATCATCCCAGCAAAGTGCATCTAATCATGTCAAAAACACAAAGAGGCAGGTCACACTGTCAACATCCACAAATGGTTTATAACAAGCTGCAAACCAATGATTACACTAAAGATAAGGAAAGTTACATTAGGCCAGAAAACATGTTAAAAAACAAAAAACAGTTCAATTCAGCTTGATTTACACAGTGTACAGTCACAACAACAGTCCCCTCAAGCTGCTTTATATTGTAATATAGACCCTACAATAATACAGAGAGAAACCCAATAATCATATGACCCCTATGAGCAAACACTTTGGCGACAGTGGGAAGAAAAAACTCTCTTTTAACAGGAAGAAACCTCCAGCAGAACCAGGCTCAGGAGCCCTTGGTTGGGGTTAGGGGAGGAAGACAGGACAAAAGCCAAGACTAACTTGAACCATAAAGACGAGGAAATAAAAGTATAGATAAGGAGAGAAACAGCTGATGATCCAAAGCATGCCACATGCAACGTGAGTTGTATTCAGTGGTTGAGAGGGGAAGGCAGAAACACTCACGAGCACACTGGTACTGGGATTTCCACAGTGCTCATCCTTTAATAAACACACTCTTCACCAACCTTACGAGGCAAGTTGTGTTCATACAACCTGTAACGTTACTTTGAGTTAGGAGATAAAGATATGAGGTCCATCTCAGTCCATACGTAAGTGTGCAAGCACACTTCTCCCACACTCCACAGAGAGCAGTGGCGCACACTTGTGACATCATTAACATTAATTTTAGTTGTCTTAAAGAGACACCACACAATCGTGACTGTTACACACAGCATCTGCCTAACATGGTGGAGCCAGCATCGTGCCAGGGAAACTGGGTCACTGACAATGTGACTGCTGATAGAAGCATTGTGAAGTGTGCAGCGCTCTATGCTCTGCTCAGACCTAACCAAACGATGCTCAGACAGAAAATGATCAGACAGCACTAACAGTGCAAACAGATTAGGACCCAAATCATACTGAAAAAGCAACCCAACAGTTTCTCAAGGGAAAAGAAACGGGACATTGTCCCAAGTCTGTCACATGATCTCAACCCAGCAAGCACCAAATCACAACAGCCACCTTAAGGAGCTTTAAGTGTTAAGGTAAAGACCCTAAAATATATAGAGCAAGCCCCAACGAGGAGAACAAGGCTCAGGGACTGACAGCCATCTGTCGCAACCAGCAGGGGGTAGGAGAGAGAGCCAGAGCTAAGGACACACTGTGGAAGAGGGCCACAGTTTCATAATAACTAAGGCTTAAATCCAAAGTGGTATATCACCACATAGAGGGAAATCTAGTTTGTCTTGAGTAAAGATCAAAGGAAACAACATTTGCTGATGTCCATTGTTTCTAGACTTCAAGCAGACATTGGTTGAAATTTTTTTTAAAGTGTCTTAAAATTGATGTTAAGACATAAATTTATGTTATCCCAGAAATTTTGAACCTCTGAAAAACAACTCAATGATTTTTTTTTGTTAAACCCTTTAAATTAGAGCTGATCAGCTCATCAATCACACATAGTATATTTTAAAATTAACAATCCACTGTGGAGTTGTACAAAAGCAACACTTTGTCCCAAACATTATGAAGGGCGCTTTAGTAATGTACTAATTTTGGGTAACATCATCTTTAACCAGCATTACCTTGGGAATGTCAACAGCAGGAATGGACAGGTCAAATATAGGTAGGTTTATGCTCTTTCTTTTAAACACATGTTACTGAGTTCATATGTAATTGCTGCAATACCATTATTAACTTCTTAAACGGTAAGACGAATTTAGGCTTGAGTACTTTCCTACAACAATGCCAAACAAAAATGCTAATGTTTCAAAAATACTTCGCTGATGACTGTGCAGCTTACTGGCTTTGTATAAACAGAGAGGAACGTTATGAAAGTAAACGTTTGCGTTAACAAATGATTTAGTACATTGTTACATTTTTAACGTCGAGTAGCCTTCAAGGATTTTTTTCAAAGATAATATTAGTTTGTGTACAACTAGACCTCGCCCGATAAAATCGCAACACTTTAAACACAAACTCGACTGCTTTTTAATGCGAAATGTTTCGATCCACAATGAGAAACAGCTTTAGTGTTACTTTTATAGGCTATTTAAGTGTGCTCTGCTGGATGTGTTTGCATGATTGTCCTGAAAAGTGCTCTAAGGAAAAATCTTTGGCTTTTGAAATCAGCGCCATCATCATATAAAGTTTTTTTGCTCTAGTTTGTCTAAAATGTTACTTTACCATCAAATTCCAGCACAAATGTGTTAAATTTGGTAGAGTCTCACCTGTCTGTAGTGCATTAGTGCTTTATCTACAGCATATTTCATTTTTACGAGGAAGCTTTATGGCCTAACTGTTCTTTATAATCCTTCACTGAACAGAATTGAAATTACATCAGCATCTCCATGAATTATATCTATATTTCTCTATTTAAATGACCAAATACAGAGAGAGAGCGAGACAAGGTAAATAGTGTGTATCTTTTTAGAAATACACGTTCATTTGTAAAAACTAGTTTCCTTGCCTTGGCAAGCTTTAATCTTGACTCTGACTACCTTCTTCTTCTGGTATGCAAATATACGTGAAAGGATGACTGTGTCTGTTTTTTAAGAAAGAGAAATCTTTAGTTTTACACAGAATTCATCCTGCTTTTTGAGTCGTCACATCCTCAGCACATTTCTAACAAAACAGGCAGTCAGCTTTTCACTCGATAGGTTGTAACCAAAGAAAGCTAAGCCAGTGTGCCAGAAGAGAGTAACGTTGACAGTATCCCTCTGTCTCACACTGCTGTAAGCAATGCTTTCAGCCTGGCCAACCCTATAAACGTCTGCCTCTTCTGCTGCTTCTCTTACTCATAAACAAGACACTTTGTAGTTTACTGGTGAACGAAATACTTTGTTACAATGTGACAGCTGACTGCCGGTTAATAATCCCGTATTCCATATTTCCTCCACTTTTAAATCAAAATAACTGAAATTTGTTTCCCAGCTGTGACTCAACCAACCACTATTTTTCATAATGTACCATAACTTTCTACTGCTGTTGTGTAACGAGAAGTCAGTTTGTTTGGTTGATTTTTGTAATCACAAGAAGTCATTGCAGGGAACAACTGAAAAAAACAACAATAAGTTCATTTTATAGTCCTAAATACACACTGAGACATTCAAATCTTTGAAGCATATATTAAATAAGTTGCTACGTATTTTAATCACAATCAAATAAACATTTTGATAAGCTTAAATGTATCTTTTAATAGCAACTAGGGCTAGCTTAGGCAAATAAGCGGATCATGCTTAGTCATAAAAATATACTATATATATATATATATATATATATATATATATATATCTGAACAAGGTGTTTGGCTCTGAAAAAAATCGTGTATTTATTGGAAAGCGACTGTAGAGAGTGTGACCACATGCATTAGCAAACTGGGCAGCTCTGCAACAAGTTTATTCGACCTCCTGTCAGAATAAGAACAAAACACAAATATTTTAGAAATCTGTCGAAACCTGTTTACAAATAAATTCATATTGTTATTCATAATAATAAACTAAATTAACATTTTTATACCCAAAATTAATCCAGCAAATTGGACTTTCCTAAAAAGTCTAAAATGAATGAATCATAATATTCAACCAGTGAAACTTTTGTTCAGAAATGCAAGAAAAAAAATGTAATTTGGCAACTAAATAAAAAAAGTCCATAACAATTATTACCATCATTATTATTATTTTGTTTTTTGTGTTAACCAGTAAATTTGAAAACTCATGGGTAACAACATAAATTATATTTTAACACTTAAAATATAATTCTGATTACACAGATTGAGCATACTGGTGGACTGACCAGTACAGAAACACAGAAAACAAAAATTACCAAGACTTTGGTATAAACGTGACATTTGGTGGTCTAACAAATTTGTTATACACTCAAACTCACAATTAGTTTAAATGCAAAAGTTTGGGGTGTTAATTCATTGATACTTGTACAGATTTGGGCATAACCTCACACATAACTTCAAACTGCGCATATAGGAAATGCAAATGAAGCAGTTTTATCAATGCAAACACAAAAAGCTGCGTAGTGTTAGGCAAAGTTTGATCTCCACCTAAAACGTATTTCCTTATAACAAACTAAATTGACATAATCACAACAATTTGGTTGCTGTTGAGAAAACAGCCATGATTCCTCCGTATGCTAGCTTCTGTAAAAGACAGTGGTTGCACAGTCAATACATACGATTTTGTATTTAGTGATTTGCAGGATCCTGTGCTTGGAGGTTAGAAAAATACACAAACATACACACAACCTAAGGGATTTTCATTGTCCATGTTCCGGTGGTTCATTGCTACTTTTGGACAATTAGATATTTAAAAAGCCGTTTGTCAGTTTAAGAATACGACACTTTACAGCTGACACTGGCACAAATCACCAGGAAGCACAAATCAAGTGACATATTTAATTGTTCGGACAATAGGAACAAAATATTTTAATATCAATTCAATCAGCTTAAGATTGGCGTTAGCACCTGTGCTGCTTTCAAGCCTGAGGATATGAATCGGGGACAGTATATTAAACGACTAAGTCATAGATCAGACAGGTTTTCATCGCTTTCATGCCTTTTCTTTGCTTAGACTCATTTACGCAGTAAATACCACAAAAACACAGAATATGTTCAGGCGATTTCGTGCTCGTGACTGAACCGTGTGTGCAACAGGAACGCTGGAAAAAGTGCCAAATTTCATGCTGGACTGGTTATCTGAATGAATTTATGAAAGAGCGGCGATTTTTGTTGTTGTTGTTGTTTTCAATGCAAGACTTGTTTGAAAATTCATTTAAACTTTGCCTGGTTTGTTAAATAACCTATAATAACCTATTTAATTTGAGGTCAGTTATATCACTTTGTCTTAAAGATGTGAGGATTGTTTACTTAGTGTACAAGTAAATAAACAAAGACAAAGGCATTATAGGGCAAAGTATTATATTAATGTATGTTTTATGAATTGCTGTATATGCCATTAAGTTAGTGGGTAAGCAACATGCACTTTAATTGTCTTTGGCAATAATAGCTAAGCTCCCATCATATGTAAAGCAGTCTCGACCTCACGTTCTTGTCACACATCTCAATGTGCAAAAACAATGATACAGCGTCATAATGTAAAACGTCAAAACTCTGTCAGTCTGTTCCTTCGAACGTGAGCCACGTCACAGGAGACGCATACAAATGAAATCATATATTTTATTCTCTAAACAGACTAACAGATTAACAGAACAAACATTGTTTAACGTGTGCTGAAACTATGATGCAGGTTTGGGTTTATTATAAAACCAGGAGATAACAAAATATACTCGTACATTTAGTGTCGTAGCTACTTTATGTGTGTGTGATTCCATTTTGTGAAACCCAATACGTTTTCATTTCAGAGGAAAATATTATTCTTTTTACTCCCGTGCATTAACAGCTGTGTCGTCATTAGAAACCTTGAAATACTAATAATGTTACATGCAACATAGAAATAAGATACATTTTTAAGAAGTTAGATTAGCAATTGTGATGCAAAAATGTGTAGTATTCAAAAATCCTTTTTCTTTTCATGTGTTCAGTGATGCAAATCTTGACTATATGTACTTTTCAGCCTTCCCTGTGCTTCATTTATATTGCTTGCTTAAACATGTCTTGAATGATAAGGCCTGGGACCTCTAGAATGACATGAACAAACCTTTCTCATTTGTTGTATTTTAAGTAAAGGCAAGTAACGAGTCTGTGTTTTCTTTGACGTTGTTTTTCTCTTTCTGTTTAAGATGTTTTTAATAGGGGTGCAACGATACACAAAATTCACGGTTCCGTTCGGTTCGATACTTTGGTGTCACGGTTCGATATTTTTTCGATACAAAAAAAATGTTCATGCCTTTTTAATTTGTCATTTATTAAAATTATAAATATATATTTTAACTCAAAAGTACAGTTTTTAAATTTAATGTTGCTGAAACAACAAAGCAATAAAAATAAAAAAATCTATCTCATCGAGAAATCACTCATCTTTGGAAAAGAGAGTTTATTACAGAGAAATGGCTCTTTCCAAAATAAAAGCTCTACTATACGCTTCTTCTGGGCTATATTCTCAGCAGCATATTAAACATATCAGGTCCCCATAAGGAGAATCATGTGCTAACAGCTGTCTAAATGACTCAGGTAAAGTTTGTAGCATGCCTGCTTGTTGTTTTTCTCTGCTTCCACTTGTCTTTGCACTAGGATGATGTCGGAGTAAATGTGCAGTCATATTCGTTGTGTTCCCACTAGTGCTGTCAGCGTTAATCTGAAATGACGTTAACGCCACAACACGGCAAATCTCCGTTAACGAGCTACCGCGGATCGCCCCGTGCATGGGGCTGGACGGGGTCAACACGTTAACGAGCTAACTGCGCTAACGCACTAGTTCCCACCATGTAATTGAGCATTGCGTGGCACATCCAACATACTGTTTTACTTTTGTCCATGACGCGCTTACCTTCAGGGTCATATGTCACATGAAGACCAAAATAGTTCCAAAGGCCAGATCTGAATGAGGGTGGGGGAGGTTCAATTTGCCATGTTGCAAGGTGAGCTTAACTTCTGTCTCGCTAGCTTGCCCTGCACTCAGTGAATCTGTGTTCGACTACTCCGCCTAGGCTGCACTGTCGAGCGCAGATCCACTGAGCGCTCAACACAGACAGCATCGTCCAAAGGAAAGTTGATAAAATAAATTTAAAAATTTGTATTGTTCGATACACATGCGTACCGAACCGAAAGCACTGTATCGAACGGTTCAATATCGATACGAGTATCATTGCACCCCTAGTTTTTAAATAATCTGAGGATTAGCTAATAGCTGTTATCTGTTAAGAAATAGTTCCACATTTGAAGGAGTCGTGTTATTTCCTGTCTTTAGAGAGCGAGGTGACAGGAGTTTAAATTAAAACACGATTTAGCTGCCTTTATTTTAAGGCTACAAACATCAAGCACATCTATAAACGGAAAAGCTTTCTGAAGGTCATTTGCTGCTTTTTGTTTGTGTTTTCTAATTTTCAGTCTTATAAGCAGCTTGTTACAAAAACACATATTTTTCCCTTCTTTAGTCAAATCTACAAAAAATACAAGATAAAAAGGTTTGATGGATATAACGTTGTATTTTTATACCTGCAAAGGGATTTCTACAGCTTTGGACAAAAACTTCTTAGAACCTAACTGGTGATGTGTTTATTAAAGTATGCTGGCACGTAATGGGTATACCAACACACAGAGGGTGGATGTGAGTAGATACACTAACCCAGAGCTGTCTACAACAATGCTATTTATACAGGACACAAAAAGCAAGAGTGGAGTAACTTAGGAGAGTGGATTATATGCAAAGAACAAAAGGTAAGTCAAAAAGTGTCCGGGCAATGACCATGGGGTATGCTGAGTGAGGTGGGATAGAAGTCCTCTCATTACATCTGAGAGAGAGACAACAGGTGATAGAGCGCTATAACATCTGCATGTGATCGTGACAACAGTTAATCCTGCTCAAATCTAATCAAAGTATTATTAAGAAATAAAGAATAAATATGATGAGTAAGAAAATTGGCATTGTTATGGCAACGATGTGTCTCTGTCTCTGTGTGTGTTTGGGAGCATGGTAGATATGCTGTGTGTGTGTTTGTGTGTGTGTGTGTGTGTGAGTGATGGGTCTGTCTATAACAGGGGTGGGCAATCTCAGCCCACGAGGGCCGGTGTCCTGCAGGTTTTAGATGTGTCCTTGAACCAACACAGCTGATTTAAATGACTAAATTAGCTCCTCAACATGTCCTGAAGTTCTCCAGAGGCCTGGTAACGAACTAATCATGTGATTCAGGTGTGTTGACCCAAGGTGAGATATAAAACCTGCAGGACACCGGCCCCCGTGGACTGAGATTGCCCTCCCCTGGTCTAGCACAACCCCTCGCTGGAACCAGACAATTTTACTACAACAGCAAAGCAAGACACAAGCAGGCAAAGTTCTTTATGTTGCTCGTGCACGAGGGAGAGCCGACTGCAGCCAAGTGTCGTTTGACCTCCGTAACACTGCTCTTCCATTGACGTTACATGCATATGCATCAATATGCCATCGATTATAAAACTCTAAGAACATATGAGTAAATATTTCTAAGCATAAATGACAATCCAATAATATAAATCTGACAGTGTGTGTGTGTGTGTGTGTGTGTGTGTGTGTTAGAGAGAGAGATTGTAAAAGACAGAAAGATGTAAGAATCCCTGACTTTTAACATGATTTTAAAACACAAGTTGAGTACACTGGTACACTGGACACTGGCTGATTGTCAGGGGAGGAGATGTGACTTTCAGAGAGAAAGAGGGGAGGAGGGAGACGAGGGTGCATGTGGGCAAATGAGTATAAAAGAATATGTCTGGGAACATTTGGGGTTTCCTTACATGAGGAAGAGAAGATAAGATCTGCCCTGGGACTCCACAGCTGGAAGAGGAGCAGCCATCGCCCGAACACTGTGGACTCACACAGTAGTTTTATATCTGTCTCTGCTCATTGTTGCCATGTTGGCGTATAACCCCAAAGCCCCTTCTCTCCCCAACCTCTCTCCTCTCAGCATCGGATCAGACCTGGAGGAGCGTGACTGGGAGGAACGGCCGACCTGATCTGAACTGGAGCAGTGCTCTGTGTGCAGGGCGTGGTCTGCAGGGGAGGCAGACTCACCCGCACGGCATACAATACATTACAACTTTATTTATATAGCACATTTAAAAACCCGGCGGTCGTGTCTGTCGTGCGTCTTTCACACTCTGTTATTGGACTTCTGTGGAAACTACAGTTTTTCCACCATGTTTGTACATAAGGGTGGCATCATATCATCAGATCTGCTGTCATATGTCGTGGACATTTGGGTGAAGAGAGGGGCGGAGCTGTCAACTGATCACCACCTGGTGGCGAGTTGGATCGGGTGGCAGGGAGGACGCTGGACAGGCGTGGCACGTCCAAAGCTATAGCAGAGGCCTGAAGAGCTTTGGTGGTATTTTTATGGAGGCTGGGGACACTGAACGGACCATCAGCACCTCCATTGCTGAGACTGCTACACTCAGCTCCTGTCACAGTGGTAACCCCTGAACTCTGGTGGACACCAGAGAAGGGAGCCATCACGCTGAGGAGAGCGTTGAATCAGGCTTGGTTAGCCTACAGGACTTTGGCGGTAGCTGATGGGTACTGGCAGAATGCGGCTCAGGCAGTGGCTGAAGCAAAAACTCGAGTGTGGGAGGAGTTTGGTGAGGCCAAGGAAAAAGTTCAGACTGCCTTGCTCATGAGTGAATGAACATGGTGCAAGTATTTTAAAAGTTCACTTTTCCTAACACTTAAATTTACTTGAGTAGGGTTAGAGGCTGCCACGTCAGCATGCAGTCAAGTTCTATACTCTTGTTAATGACTTATGGCAATAATTTTATTCAGGTGTGTTGCAACAGGGACACATGGAAAAGTTGCAGAACAGCGGCCCTCGAGGACGGGAGTTAGAGCCCCTGCTACAAAGGGTGGCTGGACCCTTTGTAGGGTCTCAGCCTTTGTCAGTGTTAAAAGAATCGTACCTATACTGCAGCAAGCCACTAGGGGGCAATTGTGATATTTTATCCATGTTTGTGAGGCTGTCAAGTGAGGAAACTGATGCCACTGGAAGACTGACATCCAGGCCGCTGGCGACATGAAGGCTGCTCTAAGTGTCTTTTGGATGTCTTGTCCCCAAAAGTATGACAAATATATATGAAGCTTATGTGTAAATTGAATTAGGAAGATCTATGGCCTACATCTGTCCGCTCTCAGGTGCTGCTGGATGAATCTAAGGTTTATCACATTGACTTTCCCACAGTGTCAAGCTGTTTGTGTGTCTCGGCTAATCACCTTCTCCAGGCCAATCAGCATTCATGCTGTGTTCTCGAGATCTTACTGTGCATCTGTCTTTTGCAGACACATTTTGTCCAATTCACCTCATCTCCACCTCTCATCACTCAAGCTCCATTCAAGCCTCCTTCATCTCCACCACCAGCATCTTGGTTCGGGGGGATCCTGCTCTAATCCCTTTCACAGCTGGAGCTCCGCTCTGCTGAGACGGGCCATCGGAGTCTGTTATCTATATTGTTAAATATCTATATTCTGTTCATCAACAAATGATGGTGATTCTGTTGCTGCTGCTGTTGTAAATTTGGTAGTATAAAAATGAATTAATTTGTAGAGGTGAGTCAACAGCAAAGGATGAGGGGCAGTTTTACCTGATCTGTCGGCGGCTCCGCGCTTTGTGTTCACGCCCTTTATGCGCTGATTCTAAAGCTGTTAGTTTGATGTCTCTCCAAATAATATTGACCGAACCAGCAGCAAAAGAAGATCCAAACCACGCGTCACATAAACATCGTCATGTATTCACTCTGACTTTTACTGTTTTGCTTCGACCACGATGCACAGCTCTCTCTCTCTCTCTCTGTACTGTTTTCTGCATTATTCGCTTGCTTGTTACTCACAAGTCTACCTTGTTTACAGCGCTGTCAGCCGACGGTTTTTTCGTTTTACATACTTCCGAAAAGAAAACCAAATTTCTGCCGTTCAATACTGAACAAATTTAAACTTTTTAAAATTATGCAAAATGCAAAACGCTTAGCCGTGTCTCTAATAAAACCGCTGTAACTTCAGAGGTAATGTTCATGTGTTGATTAATGGTTTTCTTTCGTTTTTGATGTACTGCAGAATATTTTTATAAAATCCCAGAACAGGAAAATCACTTTCATGTTTTTCTGTGTTTTATCTTCAGCTACTTTGACACAAAGGCCTCTGCTGTGATGCTCACACCTTTGATAATGTGTCAGCTTCCTTTTTATAGATACAAAAATATGTAAATGTACTGATCTGAATTATAATATTTCTGACTGTCAAAATTTCCCAGATTCAAATCGAATCGAATCGAATTAAATCGAATCGTGGATCGAATCGATTCGGGACCTTGGGAATCGGAATTGAATCGATTCTAGAAATCAGTGACGATACCCAGCCCTACTTCCAATGACACCAGTCTGAAACATTCTGTGGTAGCTGGTTTCTGCTACTGGAAACAAAGGAGTAACTCCAAGAATAACTCAAAATTTCAAGTTAACAAGTAGAAATTTAAGAGAAAAAAAATTGACGTTAAGTTAAAATTTTGAGTCAGTAAAATAAGTAAAAATTTCTAGTGAGCATTGCCAGCCTTGAATTACGTAATTTCCTTGTTACCTAGCACACTAAAAATCAGCTAGTGATAGCATCACAGAGCTACCACTGTGAAAGCTGTTGTGCTGATAGTAACAGCACACAAACCAGCTAGCAACACGAGGACTTCGCCATTTGTAAAACAAACACTGAAAGTACGCAGCAGTTTGCGTTCCTGCCCGGACGCTGGAGCACTGGTAGCTTCTGCTTCCAGCTTCTGCTTCAAGAGTGACAATTACGTAACTTCACAGCACTTCCTGACTGCCTGGGCTAACTTGAAATTTCAAGTTCAGTCAACAGAGTTAAATGACTTATATGACTGTGAGACTTGGATCTGTCAAAAGAAGCATTTGAGTTATTTAGGTGTAGGCTCTGTGACGAGCACTTCCTTCCTCAGCGAACAGTGTTTTTATTAATATGTATTGTGAGAAGGATCTTGTTCTATTCTATTAAACCGATCATAACTTTGTTTATTGCACTGATGTTGAAGATCTTATGGTTTGCAATGAGTTTTGAGTATGATGCAGATAATCGGAGGCTGTTCATTAACCAGCCTTAAAATATGTAACGTGTTCAGCTGCATATTTCCTTTGCATCTGTGCCAACTGCTCATTCTGTCTAGTTAAGAAACACCTATGAAAAAAAACTGTATCTTACTGAATATCTGTATTTTTTAACGTGGCATCACTGAATTAATTAAAATCAGTTATTTTATGGCAAACAGCAGAATATGTATTTTTTAATGCAATGCGATGAAATCAAATGAAATCATGGTTACACAGAAACATTCAAGACTGATTCTCAAGTGCTCCAATTTTACACTATTCATACTCTGATTAAAATAAACTTTAAAAATAAATGTGGACAAGCGGTTTTTATGTTTTTAATCATATTTTTAATAACAGTATTACCATCCCCAGTAGCGTAAGTTTTTTTTTCAAATTATCTTTTCCTAAAATTGCATAAACAATAATCTCATGGCTGAAAACTTTGCATTTTCCAGTATTTTCATCTCTTGGCAGTATGTTATATGACTTCAGCTGCCAATGACCTGTTTTTGAGTCCGATAGCTGTGATGTCACAAGACAGGACTGCTCAGTTGTAATGATGGTGCTGATGAACATTTCTCATGACACTGTTGGAACATTAACAGGGAGACTCAGTACTTGTTGCTTTGGTTTGGTAAAGAAACTTTGACTTGAGGCAGATAAACTGTGGTGTCCTTTGATGTAGTCTCTCTCTTCACTTGCATACCTACAACTGAGGCAGTGGAGACCGTGAGAAAAAGCCTACAAGAAGACAGAACCGATCACCCCGATCAGATTTGCACTCTGTTAGACCTCTGCCTCACCACCACACATTTAAATACAACAAGTTTTTTTACAGGCAAAAATATGGCTGTGCCATGGGCTCCCCGGTGTCGCCTATTGTAGCCAACCTTTACATGGAGGAAGTGGAAAGGAAGGCTCTTGGCTCTTACAAAGGAAGAGTGCCCAGCCAGTGGTACAGATATGTAGACGACACCTGGGTCAAAATCAAGGCACAAGAAGTGGAATCCTTCACTGCGCACATCAACGCTGTGGATAAAAACATCAAGTTCACCAGGGAAGACACAAAGGACGACTGTTCGCCTTTCCTGGACTGCGCTGTGCACATTGAAGAGAATGGCAACCTCAACATTGAAGTTCTGGTTGCTCTTGCAGAATAAATGTGAAAATCATTGGTGAGCTTTTGTGAGTTATCACATTTACATTCAGTTATCTAGATTTTCACGACACTTGATCCCTGATCTCGGCTTCAAGATCACTGAGATGTGAACTTATCCAAGAATTTTAGAAACTGCAGCTTTGGTATGAATTTTAAAATCCTATGTCACCTCGTTCTGGGGTTATGACATTCAAGATAAAACAAACCAATGGTTGAGTTCGGCAGGTTGGAGACTTCTGTGAACAGTGTTAAAGCGATGCTTCAACAGGTTTCTGAAGAAAAAATGAACAAAGATCAAACAACCTTGCTTTAAAGTTTCAACGACGCTTCTTTTCAGGACTTTGCAGAATCCACGTGGACGAGATGGCTGATCATTACTGAGAACAGCATTAATGAAGCGGAATAAAGAAATGAAACGGTGACTCTCACATATACTATGATCAAAGCATGGTTTTAAAATGGCTACAGTGTAGTCTCATTGTGCATCATCTGGTCGTTTAAAGGCAGAGTCGGAGAAAGCGACTCTGTTAACCAAATCATAAAAGCAAATTTTACAGGAAAAAGAAGCTCAAGTAAAAAAGGAAAGAAAAGAGCTGGAGATAAAAACAGCTGTAACAGTATCTAATGCTTAATTTGAGCTTTAACTACTATTAAAGCTAAAATTAAGCATTAGATACTGTTACAGCCGTTTTTAACGACTATTAAAGCAGTTGTTATAGCTGGTGGCTAGTAGAAGCTACTAGTGAAAGGGGTTCGTATCTCAGAGCATCTGTTTGTGATGGAAGGATCGAGAACCTAAGAATCTCTTACTTACCAGCAGCCAAGCACAAAACAATGACATTTAACGCCCAAAGATTAACTGCCATAGCTACTCAGCAACAAACAAATCAAATTTGAACCATTAGAGAGAAAAATTACTCAATGTTACATCTGTGAAATTGCTATCTACAGCTACTCTTAGTACCACTGATGTTAAGTTAGACTCTTTTTCTCCAATCGATCTTTCTGAGTTAACTTCAATAATTACTTCCTCCAAACCATCAACGTGTCTTTTAGACCCCATTCCTACAAAACTGCTCAAAGAAGTTCTGCCATTGATTAATTCCTTGATCTTATATATGATCAACCTATCTCTAATAATCGACTATGTACCACAGGCCTTCAAGGTGGCTGTAGTTAAACCTTTACTCAAAAAGCCATCTCTAGACCCAGCAGTCTTAGCTAATTATAGGCCAATCTCCAACCTTCCTTTATATCAAACATCCTTGAAAGAGTAGTTGTCAAACAGCTAACAGATCATCTGCAGAGGAATGGTTTATTTGAAGAGTTTCAGTCAGGTTTCAGAGCTCATCACAGCACAGAAACAGCTTTTTTTAAACACAGTGCTATAAAAGTATTTGCTCTTCTTTATACATTTATATAAATGTATATATATTTATACTATATTTTGCATATTTGTCACAGTTCAGATGTTCCAGATCAAACACATTTTAATATTAGACAGTAAAGATCCAAGAAAATGCAGCTGTTAATTAACAGCATTTATTAAAGGGAAAAAGCTAAACTTGCTTAAGCCTGTGTAAAAAAAATAAAATAGAATAATTGTCCCCTGTATAGGAATTTCTTTTACTTAGGTATTAATCACATTATTTTATTGTATTAGCATGTCTGACACTCATACTTAAGACAAATGGTGGGGGTCTAGTAAGGAAGCAGACAACTCCACAGGAAGGAATCTTTTGTCTCTTCGAGGACTCTGGGAGGTAGCAAGGGAGTGTGAACCGGTGTGAAACAGCTGTGTGCTGCCTTTTGTTCCTGGAGAAGGTATTTAACTGAGAGCCATGCTAGGCTCAGTGAGACTCTGCTGACCCTGCCCCGTGGTCATGTAGGCTCTCCACAAGCTTGGTTGTATGTTCTTTGTGTGCTTGGATTAAAGAATGTTAGCTACCGCTCGTCTGCAGGCTTTATTTAAGTGGAAAACTTCCACAACACCCCCTAAACCAGGTAACTGTTTGTGCTGTCAGTCAATGGCTGAGAGTCTTTCACCTTACTGTGGAGGAGCTTTTGTATACTTAGGTCTAGTTTTCTTTGCAATGACACAAAAGAAAATGAAGAAATCAGCCACCCTGGAGTGTTTTCCAGCTCAAAGCCTCAGATTTCAGTCCAGACTTTGGCCAAAATCGTTTTTTCGGTCGTTTGCAGGTGGACTTGCCGGCGTGTTTCGGCTCATAGTCCTGTTGAATAGCCAGAGTGCGTCTGAGCCTCAGAGCAGGAACTGATGGTTCTGCTCTTTGTTAGAGAGCAAAACTCATGTTTTTGCTGCATGAAGTGACAAAACCAATCAGGCTTCAGGGTTTTTTTCTCTTAATTAAACTGTCATTTAAAAACTGTATTTTTTTTTTTTTTTTTTTAAGCTTCTTATTGGGTAAAATTTATATGAGCAAAGGGTGAAAAGGGATGTTTTCGTACAGAAGATACGCCACATTTTATTTGATGATATATACACATGTATATACTGTGTAATGCATCTTTGTATATCTAGTTATAGTGATACATGTACACAAGTCTGTGTGTAGATCTACAAATGTGATGGAAAAAATCAGCATATTGACATTTCTGGTGTGAAGTTAGAAAAACTGGACGCAGAGACGGTTAAACTACAAAAATATACCAGCTATCAACCAACAATCTTAGTCGAGGTCTTAGGGCTGCAACTAATCTTAATTATTGTTGAGTAGCACACAGTTTTCTTAAAGTTTAAGCACTCGTGTGCAACTAAATGATAATGAAAATGTCGGCGTGTGGAGCAGAGGATTCATGAAAGCTTGTTGAAATCTCGAGTGTCACAGTTTGTAAAGTTTTTAATGGGCTTGTTCAACATTTCCTAACATTTCAAGTTTGTGTAAATGTCAAGTTTTACACAAACGTCAGGCACTGGACAGACGTGCAGAGATCCTTTGCAGAGCACGACTGGGTTTTAGAGTTTTGGCCGCAGAGATCCAAGCACAGGTTTGTCTGAGCAGAACTCCTTCCACCAGGATGGACGCTCCAGCACTTTGCTGCCCTGCATTATTGTGGACCACAGGTGGTTGTAAATCTGCAGGAAGAGGACAAAGGAAAAGTGTTTCTTCACTTATTTAACACGGATTCTTACGCTTATTACCTGAGATTACTTGTGTTGCGATGTAGCCAAATATAAATAAAAGTGAAATGTTTCAATGTCCTTGAAATTTGACGGACAGCAAATTTTTTAACGATACAACTAGATTTTCTGTCTTTGTATGTGTTTACTTGTCCATCAGCGCAGCCAATAGGTGAGTTGAGGATGAAATCAGTGGGTGCCAGGACGTCCACTAAGGCCACTGCATCATCCTTTAGCTGTGAGAGAGACAGAGCAGATTTTACAGTCAGGTCAAGCCATCATTTCTTCAATGTCCTTCTGTTCTATGAAGACATTCCCAAAGTACAGGACAGCACAAGTGAGACGGATAACACCAATAAAAAGGCGCTGTTTGACCATACATGGTCCAAACGATGGATGGAGTCGCTTTGAGGTCACCGACAGATTCTGAAGCTTTGAGTTTTTTCGCTGTCTTTGTGTTTAGAAATCAAATGTTGTGAATTGCAAATCTGACTGAGACCCAGGATACTTCTTCCTTCTCCGGTGGACATGTTAATCACATGTTAATCTTCTGGGCGTGTCCACATGTTAATCAAAATGTCTACACGCCCTGAAGCATACCAGAGTTTTGACTTTCATGGTACCAAAAGAGTCAAATGTCAAGTTTAAGATCAATGTGTGAGACTATCTGCTTTACTCTGTCAAAGGAGCCACTCGTGTGTTTTTATTCTCGTCTCTTAACTCATAAATACAAACAGCTGAATAAAGAACAAAAACACGACAGTAGAAATGCACACGTGTGCTTGTTACAGCAACCACATGTGTAATTGCTTTGATAATTAGTGAAGCTGTGCCCTATACATAGGAATGTATATGCATTTCTATATACTTGAGCAAATTCCTGTATATCTGCCATAAACTGATCCTTTCTCGTGTACCTGGGAGCAGAGAGTGAGGATTGCCATCTGGACCAGCTCAGCAGGCTCACGTCCACTCCAGTAATTACCTAGAAACAACAACACTGTGTTACCACATCACTACGATGAAGATTTCTCCGTGTATACAGCATCGAGCCCACTACATACCCTGGTACAGTGTCGCCATGTGGCTGCTGAGGCTCCACAGCCCATACAAGCCACAAAGTTTCCTTAATACTGGTCTGAGACCAGCTGGTGTGTCCTGATTAGTGGTCAGCTCATGAAATCTCTGCAGGCAGGTGTGCTCAATGTAGGCCATGGCCAGTGACCTGCAGTAGTAAACCTGTACACGGATAGTGGAGGAAACTGTGCTGACTGCAGACAGTAATGGGGGCATTTCATCAGGTTTCTGTTGACAGTGTAAATATTGTGTTCTGTGGATGTGGACTGTCCAGAGAAACAAAGACATTTATTCTGCAAAGAGATGTTGACAAATGTCACATTTCAGATATTATCAAGTACACCGACTGCTTCACTACTGACTGATCCATGGATCGAGGAATCAGGGAAGCCGTTTGGTTTCTATAACTTTTGGTGCAGTATATACAGTACTGCAGATACAGGCTAATGTCTGCATCGTGGTGCTGCACAGCCTGCTATGAATATTTCTGACCTGATCTGTTTACTATGATTTACATCCTGAGTAGACGATATAAGGTTGGAGTGGACAGACAAACCTTAGAGTGTTCATACTCTTTTCCCCGGACCATAAAAGCTTCCTGCTGACTAAGAGGTCCATCACTGACAGCAGCACCGGCTGTAACAGGTCATCTCAAATACTGGGTTCATGCCAGTCTGGAGTAAGTTTGTCTCAGACTTCATCTCCGCTCGATGAATCCAAATCAAACGACCTTTAGTTCAGTCTGATTTGGATAAAAAGCATCAAGTTTCTGTCCAAACTTCAGCCAGTGAAGCTGCAGATGATGCTGAATCAGAATCAGATGTTTGGATGTGAAGTTGGTGTATGTGTGTGTCTGCACACAGTCATTGGTCTTACTTGGCAGTTGTTACGGGCTTCAAAGTCATCGTTGCCCAACGCTCGCTCTTGTTCCAGCTTCTTCTGACTCTCCTCCAGCAGGAAACACACAAGCCACTTATAGGCTGCCAAAGGCACTGACAGACAAGGGGGAGGATGTTAGCTACACTGGAAAGGTTTCAATAATATGGTCTGTAGTCACGCTGAACCAGTCACATCAGAAAGGCAGATACATTTACATGTTTATGGCCAACTATTAAAAATCACAATCAGGCAGCTTACAGTGCAGAGAAGCAGACACATGCGGCTCTATCGGTTCCCCTTTTTATTTATGTTCCCCACCTCCCCTCCTTTGTAATCCCATCGATGGTGTTGGATTAGGACCAGCGTGCAGTGTGGGGTCGTCTCAGACCCACAGCAGAGGGCTGAGAAAGAGAACTGACCCCAGATCCTGAGGAGGGAGCCTGTTTCTTACTGGGTCAGCAGGGAAATGAACTTAACTGATATTTTTGTGTTTGTGGTAAAGTTTGTCAAATTTGCTCAATTAAACTGTTTAACTTTAAACAAAACTTAAACAACAGATCACAATCAGACTGCATTTGTTCATTTAATGTAAAGCTGAATATCAGGGCTAAGTAGAGCTGGGCGATGGAACGATAACGATATGTATTGTGAAATAACTTTTTCTCGATAGAAAAGTTAAACTATTGCGATAAGCCTCACCGCTCTTGTCCTCTTTAAAAAAAAAAAAAAAAGAACAGCCAATCCAAATTAACTAGTGCAGAGCCGAACCAATCACAGCTGCAGCGTCACGTGACTTGTTACATACAGCACAAGTGTCAAGCTGCACATGTGTATTTGTTTTGGGAAGCAGCCAGCCGCCGTGCCGCCCGGGTAATGGAGGAAATGAGTGTGCCGACTAGAGAAAAATCAACCGAGAGCGTGACCGAAGGTTACCGAAGAGAAAACCGATGATGGTTCCAACGCCGGAGAGATTGTCGAACGGAAGAGCCAAAGAAGTTGCGTAGTGTGAAGGTATTTCTGATATTTCAAGTCTGACAAAAACAGAGTAGTGCACTGTAAATGTGCCGAAAGCAAGTCTGGAAATACAATAAAGCGGTGCATGCTCAATCTCTGACTGGAAGCGCTAATTCGTCATTCGGCTTTTGTCAGACTAAAGTAACTGTTAAAACTGTTTGAAAAGCTCAGCTATACAACAAGGAGAGATTGAGAATTTCCTTTTAGTTCTCAGTTTATTTGATATTGACAAAAGTTAGTCAATTTTGTCTGTTCTTCTGTAAAACAAACTAAGATTTATTTTTAGAATTAATATTTTGTTTCTAAGTGGAATTGACAATTTAGTAGTCTGTTTTGTTTGTTCTATTTTGAAACTTAAACGCTTTAGCGGCTGCCTTTTGTGTAGTTTGCAATATTTGCCTTTATTTATCTGAAAAAGTCTCATGTTCCTTAAGTACATCTACCCTGTTGAACTTATTATGGGAAATAAATATTTAAATCAAAACAAGCTGCTGATTATTTCACATTTTACTTGTGAGCAACGGCACATTTAAATCTTACAAATATAGTTATTTGGCTTATATCGTGATATATATCGTTATCACCTGAAATGAAAAAAAAAAACATATCGTGATATGAAAATAAAATCTCATATCGCCCAGCTCTAGGGCTAAGTGACTAAAATTCACTATACTCTCATTTGTGGAACATGTTGAAAATTATATGTTTACCTCATTTGCAAATCTCGCTCTGTTTTAAAAGGTTTAGTATATAAGAGGATCTGAAAGGAAGAAATTCCACTGTCTCATGTAAAAGTTGATTTGAAGCTGTAGCAGAAAGTAACGTACCTGCAGAATCCACACAGTCGTCCACTGTGAGTGCAGTGAACCTGCTTTTGAGGATCTCCTGAGACTCATCCAGAAAGTCCACGGTGTGAAAGGGAGACTCAATCCGCACACCATCTGACCCCCCATAACCAAACACCAAAGAGAGAAGCGTTAGTGACTGACCCAGCCCATTTATTGACCTTTACTGCAGGTATTTATAATCTATTGGTGAACAGAGGACTGACCACGCTGTTTTGCATGGAGCCAGGAGAGCAAATAGCTGCTGGTCTGTTGCAGCAGTACGTTGTTGTCTCCTTCATATGTGCAGTTTGGGTCATTGTCATCACGCAGATCACCCAGCCGATTCACTGAAATTAAAAAGGAAACACTGACGTATACATACAGTACTGTGCACAAGTGTTAGGCAGGTGTGAAAAATGCTGCAAACAAAAAAGCTTTCAGAAATATAAATGATGGTTTATTGGCCCCAAATGTATTCTGCAGCAGGACAACGAGCCCAAACACACAGCCGGTCATGAAGAGCCATCTTCAGCGTAAAGAAGAACAAGAAGTACTGGATGGTCCGGCCCCCACAGAGCCCTGATCTCAACATCACCAGAGAGATAAAAGGCAGGAGGATAAACCAGCTGTTCTCTACAGAACCATCCGAGGTGTTCTCTCAGTGACACGAGAACAATGTTGCTACAAAAATGGTGAGAAAAAGCCAATTAACAGTGGAAGAGAGACGACCATCATAAGATTTAAAAATATAGGTCTTTCCTACAGAAACATTTCAAAGAAAGGCAGTGAATCGATTCCTTCACCATCAAAGGCACTCAAACTGTGACAGGAAGAGGTCTGGCAGACACAGAGACACTGAATCAGAGGACAAGTTTCCGAGAGTTAACAGCTTGTGTGATGGCGGCTCACAGGACAACAGCTTCAAGCGTAATAGCGGTCGCAGTGAGCAAGTCTCAGCTTCAGCTGTGAAGAGAAGACTTCGAGCTGCAGGTTTGACAGGACGAGCTGCAGAAAGAAAGCCAGACAGACTGAGGCTTGTCTGGGCCATGAAATGCTACCATTGGACTACTGAAGACAGGAAGAAGGTGTTATGGACTGATGGATCAACATTTGAAATCTTCGGTTCGTCACGCAGGATCTTTGTACGCCGTCGAGTAGGTGAAAGCTCCACAGTGTGTGGCATCAACTGTCAAACATGGAGGAGGAAGTGTGATGGTCTGGGGCCATTTGCTGATCCAGGGTCGGTGACGTGTACAGAGAGAGAGGCTCCCTGAACCAAACTTTAACTTTACTGGCAACCAATGAAGAGAAGCTAAAACTGGAGCGATATGTGACCTTCTGTTTGTGCCAGTTAAAAGTCTTGCTGCAGCATTCTGCACAGTCTAAAGAAACAAGTAAAGAGACTTTTACAATAATCCAAACAGGACGAAATAAAAGCATGAAGAATCATCTCAAGTTCTCAAGATCCTTAGATCAGGGGTCTTGAACTCCAGGCCTTGAGGGCCGGTGTCCTGCAGGTTTTAGATCTCACCCTGGGTCAACACACCTGAATCGACTGATTAGTTCATTACCAGGCCTCTGGAGAACTTCAAGAAATCTTGAGGAGGTCTTTTAACCATTTAAATCAGCTGGATCAAGGACAACTTAAACCTGCAGGACACCGGCCCTCGAGGCCTGGAGTTGGACACTCCTGCTTTAGATGATAAAAACGGCTCTGAACCAGCCGTTTGGAGTGATGCTCTATTGAACTGTTGAATATGACACTGAGGTTTCTGAGGTTCGATTTAACAGAAGAGTCTAAGAAACTGATATGCTGTCTAACATTGAAATCATATGATTGGGAGCAATAATCAAATTATTAATATTTTCATTCATCCAAAGACAAACATTTAAACATAGGATAGTAGATTTTTCCAGAGGTGCCACTTTGTCTAAAATAGAGTTACACTGACTGCTGAAGGATGAAACATTTGAGTCCACATCACTAAGTTTAAATCAGCATCAAACATGGCAGAGAACCTTTCAGCAGCATCCTGGTTTATAATTCGTCTTGGAATAAAATGACAAAATAAAAAATATGCAGCTGTGGTCACTCACATGGAAACCCTCCACACAAACAGCAATTATAGTTAAATCCAAGGAGAAAACAAGGACCAGTGTGTGTCCTTTATATGACTGGGACTGGAGACATGCTGCCTAAAGTGAAAAGATTCTGTATTTTTGGATGAGTGCCTCCCTTTTATGACACTGGTTTGGTCAGGATGCACTGTGAGGGGCGTTATCTTCTCCAATCTTTTTTGAGAGGGCTTTGCAGATTATTTTAAGCTCAACATTAATATACTGGACAATAGCTGACATGCAGACTTGGATCAAACCAGTGTTCTGATTAGTAGATGACCTGCCCGTCCTCCTGAGAGACAGCCAGCCCTAAGTGAGCATGTGCAGGAGTGATATTGAGACAGAGAGAGAGACTGACTGACCAAGTATCCGTGTCCACCACAGGCCTCCCGGCACTCCTGGATGCCTCTTTGAGCAGTCCATGATCCCAGTGGTTTGCTGGAGCAACCAATTGCATGGATCTCTCTGCCCATCTCTGCCTGAGAAACACAGATATATTCAACTTTACTTCATAAAAACCGAGCATCCAAATACACACATGCTGCTTGCTTACTCACTGTGTCACTTTTGTCTTTCAACATCTGTCCAATCTGAAACTCAACAAAGTTCATGATGGTGGATTTGGTGAAGTTTTCAAGAGCATATGATGCCGCCAAGTACGGAATCAGACGCCATTGCTGGAAAACCACACAATAAAACATGGAATATAACAACAGCAGCCACACTCATTCACTTATTTACTGTTGCTGTTCAATATTAAAAACATGATTCCCATAATACACTGATGGACTCAGAAAAC